>NC_134265.1:148978059-149170174 GCF_031893055.1 Leptodactylus fuscus
CCAGTCCTGTAAGGGGTTTCTTAATTATGTCACCATTTATTTACTCCCCCCTCTTTTACACAGAGCAGGTCTAGAAAACTCTCCCATAAACCTCAGTGATTTATATAGTACACTATCTGGTTTTAACAAATAAAAAATTGTTGGTGATACATTCCCTTTAAGTGTACTTTCTGATGTTGCGTGGCCCATATTCCTGCAGCATTCAGAATGTATTACATTGGCCCTCTTGTACAAAGTATAGTAATTCACTATGATCTCTCTTGAGGGAATTGGAGACCTAGTCTACATAACTTGGGCATTACTAGCTCGTCTCCATTGGATGCAGCAATAAATTCACTAGAATAACTAGCAGCCTGATTCAATATACATGTAAAATTGTGTCTACCCCTTTAAGTATTTTGTATCCTACCATGTTCCTCTTTCTTTACCATCAGTCACAAACTACCACTAAATTAAATATATTCTATTCTATTTTTCTTCCAAAAAGCTTATGTATTTAGAAATATATATTGAAGAAAAAGGTAATAATAACTGTATACACAAAAGCATGAAGAACTTTTGGCTTTTGTAACCCTTTATTGCCAGAAACTAACCTTCTAACCGGCATTGACAATTCCTTTGGCATATGTAATTGAAGTCACTAACACATTGTTCAGTAACACTCCCTGTCTAGTGGATGACTAGAGCCTTCTCCACCCTGCTGTTGCTTGTTCCAAGCCATTTAGTTGTCAGTGATCCACATAGTCTGCATTCAGACACTGTACACATGCTCTATACCGTACGCTCTTTTTCCAGAGTTATGTCATACTTGTGTTAAAAATGATCACCGTTGCCAGTAACAAGAGCCTCCTTATTCTGTGCAATGATTTCACTATAGCATGAGAATAATATACATAGCATTTTCCTTATATGCACCCCATTTATTATGTCTATAATATGACCACATTTTATACCATCCCTGTTATGAACAGAGCACTGAAGTAAAGGACACTTTGCTAAAAACACTCTCTTGTAGGGAGGCAGAGTAGAAAGCTAAGTTACCTGGTTATGTCTGGGAGACTGTCTGTAAACATTTCCTCTGGCGGTAGTGAAGAAATCGAAAGAAACATAAAAACATATAGAGAAAAAAATAATGGAAACTGTAAATACTTCAGTGCTCATGGAGGGGAAAGAACCTCAACATTAGCAAGATTTATGTCCAAAACATGTCTAGTCTTCATACTGATGCGTAGCAATGACTATATGGTAAGTAAATACTGGGTGATTCTAAAGGGAGAGTGCTTTCAGAAATAAATTATTTTATATACTGGGACATGCCAGCTTTATTGTACTGCTGGAAGTCTAAATAAGATAGAATAGCAAAAGTATTGACCATACATACATATAAGTCCCCTAAATACTGTCCTCTAAAATATTGCTCTAATGACCTATATACATTACAGCTCAGTTTTCTAGTACTATATATTTAAGGCACAACTTTTCAGCTTCTGTATTGCCCTAGTAAGGAAACTGATCCCCTTAAATGAATGACTTGTTAGGCAAATACGCGTGTGCATATTCCGTCGCGGCTGCCACAACGGGATGCCGGTGTAGTGCACGGCATCCCGTCGCAGCTTTCCGCTCCGGATTAGGCCCAAATGAATGGGCCTTTCCTGGAGGGCGCTTTTGTGAGGCAGACACTGCGGCTGATTCAGCCGCGGAATCCGCCTGAGGAAAGGGCAACTCGTTTCTTTTTTTCCACTAGTGGTCTACATAGACCATCATTTAATGACGTGGATTCTGCGCCAAAATCCGCCACCTCTTTCCCCGTGTGAACGGGGCCTAAATCTAATTTAATTAGAGATAAAGCCCTCTAAAATCTTGTATTGGTCACATTTCTTTTGGATCTAAACTTCACTATATATTTAAACAGAGTCACCTTGAATTTCCTACAGGCAGTTTGTCACAAATAGGAATTTTCCAAAGATCAGAAAACAAAGCTGTTTAACTATATCAGTCAAGAGAAACCTACAAATCCATTTCAGAAGTCCTAGAAGATTACTTGAGTCATATTATCCCTATGGAGATAACTGAAATAGTGATGAATCTTTCCAACAGTGGGTGGTCGGCCCAAATGACTAAGTCTGAGGAGTCAAAATATCCAAAATCGGCTTCCAAATAACTTCAAAACCAATATACATGATTTCATAAAAAAGAGCCAGACAATAAGATTTTTAAGAAAATAGTTTTACAGACGGTACTACAATCTAAAAGTGGAATCAACGTGGCTCTTACACTTGCAAAAATGAAAACCTGGATAACCACCAAGATGTCTGGAAATAAGTATTCTAACTACACAGCTTGTATTATAAGGGCTCGTTCACATCTGCGCCCAGGTGTCCGTACTGCAGGTTTCCGTTTCCTGCATAAAACAGAGCAGGAGACGGAAACCTGCAGGAGTCTTTCTCACCCATTCATTTGAATGGGTGAGAAAGATGTCCGGCCGTGAGCGGCAGTGAGCATTTTATGCTCTCCGCCGCGAAACCGGATTTTTTAATCCGGACACAGAGTCGGACATGCAGTACTCTGTGTCCGGATTAAAAAATCCGGTTTCGCGGCGGAGAGCATAAAACGCTCACCGCCGCTCACGGCTGGACCCGGTCTGAGCTTTCCGTCTTCTGGCATGCAGAAGACGGAAAGCACAGAACGGAGACCAGAACGCAGGTGTGAACCTAGCGTAAGTGGTATAAAGCAAGTGCTACATTTCAAAGTAAGAAAAATAGAAATGTTGGAAAATTGGGGTTCCTCTACAATGACTTGTTTAAGACTGATATCCTATCATGGGATGCATTTGGTTGCAATTATTTCAAGTGCAGCCACGTGCTAATAATATAATCACTCTCCACCCCCCTTACCTACTGGTGAGCCAGTGATAGACTTGTGCTTGTACATAGCAGCACATCTGAAGGGGCAGAGCTGTAGGGGGAAAGAGAGGCTAGCAGCCATAACCAGTGATTAGTCAGGGGGTGTGACTCCTCCAGACTACCACAGACTTCCTGAAGGCACTGTAGCTGAGATATAAACACAAACTATAGCTCTCTCCTAATGTCGGCCGTCTGCCCTGTATTCTGCTTTTTTTATCAGTTTTCCTACTGCAAGCTCTACTTCCAATTTCCAGTTCCATTAATGGCCCACAGAATGTATAAGAAAATCTGCTAATGTATCTATTCGAATCAGATGCATCAACAGGCCATATAAGACATTACAGAAGAGTATTGACCTGAATTTACTTGGAATGAGATAGAAATAATGTCTCCTACTCCGCTCCTATTCACTTGAAACCCCCATAAACTTTTGATCCCTCTGTGAGTTCAGCCTATCTTGCTCTACAGGTTCAGCAGAGATTTCAGAGTGACTATCTTCTTAGGAAGCGCAGAGAAGAGGAAAAAGATAAGATATATTACAAAGTTTCTGACATTTGTTCCTACAATTGATCACAATTCAGTGAAAGTTACTGACTATTTAAATAAACGTAGGAATTCTTATTTTTCATTTGGTTTAAAGGTATTAAACCATTCATCATATCTCAAGAATAACTGAACATGACTGAAAAGGTCATCAAATTATATAATGACCAAATCACACATCACATCTAGCCCATAAATACATGCTCTGTATACCTTAGCTTTGTACAGTCCCATGAAAGCATTTCTACATGGTTCCAGTATACTATAGTTAGTTATTACCAGTCTGTTCTATATGTTCATTATGTCATATCGTATCCTTGTGAATCCCATGTAATATATCACTACTACAATGGATTCCTTTCTGTTAACTAACATGGTTTTCGTGATTCATCTTTCATTTTATAGTGTCTGTGTAAAGAAAAAATAATATCTATGGTCTATGCCCAGTATAACATGTGTGCATGAATATCCACTGCAAGTGAATGAAATGCCTTGTCCCTTGTTCTGTTTTATTTCACCCAGGGCTGGATGTTTGCCAATGGAGCCGGAAATGTCTTCTCTGGATCAGGAGTAAGATTCTTTTCAGATAGTTATAATTATCTTCTATTACAAGGAAACTTGCAGCATTGTACAGCAAACATACAAGAATCTAAGTACAAGATACTCTACAGGATTTTTTATAGCCCTCCCAGAAAAGCTACAACAAGAAACATATACAAAAAGACTTAAATTACTCCAGGTTGATATTCTATAGATATTCTACAGATGTAGCAAAATTTAACTTGAATCTGCTAACTTGCTGATGCGTGAAAAAAGCCATTGAAAAAGTTATGATAAAGTATTCTGCAATTGTATATTTAATTTGTGTAAGCTAAGGCCCCACGTATCGGGCCAAAGCAAAAAACCGTGATGGAAATGTATTGCAGCTTTTCCCGCAGCAATTTTCAAAGAAAGTGAAAGTCTTCCTCTGTGGACTTTCTGCTTCAGTTATACCTATAGGGAAACTGCCAGTGTTTCCATGGATATAACTGACATGCTACGATTTCTAAAAACATGAAGGTTTGAGAAATTGCAGCATTTCCACGGCAGGTATTTTTCTGTAATGTGTGGATGGGATTTGCTAGAATCCACTTTGCAGGTACTGTAAAACATCATGGCATTTCTGCCACGGCCAAACAGCGGCAGAATTTAGCCTAGCAGCTTTTTACAGTACCTGCAAAGTGGATGTAATTCTGGATAATCCCATTCACACATTGCAGAAAAAAAATCCACAGTGGAAAAACGCTCACTTTTTGAAAATCGCAGCATGTCAACTATAGCTAAGGAAATGCGGTTATTTTACATACTGGTTTAATAATCACAGAGGAAAACTCTGCAAAATTACAATGAAAAACACATTAAAAAAAAAAAAAAAAAAAAAGTGATACATTTCCACCGCTTTTTTTTCCAAAGTGTTTTTTGACTGTGGCTTGCTTTCATGGTGCTTTAGCTTTAAATAGCTGTTCAGCCTGGGTGCACACTCATGCCAATCTTTAATCGATGACCTAAGAATAGTTCATTATTTAGCCTGGAAACCCTTCATGAGTCAAGTTTAATTTTACTACATCTGTAATAGGTCTGGGTACAGGTAATGTAAGGTGCAAAAGACTGTAGAGAAACCCAAATATCTGGGGAAGTGTACGAGTAAGAATAATGGTACAGATTAGCAACTGGTACAACACAGAAAACTTTTCATTTTCTATCTTGCTTACAAGTTTTAATATTCATAATAATATAGAAAAACATATATAATATACATATATTTATATTCTTATCATGAATATATTAGTGTTGGACATACTTTACGGAAGCAAGATGTAGCATAAACACGGCGATTTTTAAAAACACAAGGTTTTACAGTACCTGCAAAGTGGATGAGATTCTGACTAATCCCATCCACACATTGCAGAAAAATATCTGCAGCGGACATGCTTCAATTTCAAAAACCTCAGCAAATCTCAGCATATTCCTTATACCTACAAAAACACTACAGAAACACTGGTGGTTTCCATATAGATGTAATGGAAGCAGAAAGTCCTCAGAGTAAGACTCTCCAAGTCAGTACAAAGAAATAATGCAGGCAATATTGTGTTTGACCGTGTTGTGGGAATGTTTGCAGTGGGATATGGGGCTGCTAGTTATGTCTATGAGACCTATAGCAGCATATGTAATTTGTGGTGCCTCAGAAGACTGCAATAGTTAACTTTTGTACTAAGTATATGATAATTGTAACCGTTCCTTCAGGCAAGGGAGAAATTAAAGGGACTGTAAACTACTGAGCTAGCCCATCACATATTCATTTCACAAAAGCGTTATTGCTAAAGATTTAGCTGGAAACAAGCAGAAACTTGCCGTAAGGCTGTATTTTGGAATGCTGCCATATGTGCCATTTCAGTTACTGAATAAGACCACGGTATATTTAACATCGTTGTATAAAGGATAGCTGACTATATTTTTAAAGGATTCTATTCTAAAGGATTCAATTCGTAGGTGGTCACCTTCAAAATGTGACCACCTAAGTTATATAGTCAATATGTAAAATCAATATAATTTTCTAACACCTACTGTATATACGATATCAATAACATAACTGACGCTAGGTTCACACCTGCGTTCAGCCTTCTGTTCTGTGCTTTCCGTCTTCTGCATGGGTCCGGCCGTGAGCGGCGGTGAGCGTTTTATGCTCTCCACCGCGAAACCGGATTTTTTTTATCCGGACACAGAGTACTGCATGTCCGACTCTGTGTCCGGATTATAAAACCCGGTTTCGCGGCGGAGAGCCCAAAACGCTCACTGCCGCTCACGGCCGGACAGCTTTCTCACCCATTCAAATGAATAGGTGAGAGAGACTCCTGCAGGTTTCCGTCTCCTGCTCTGTTTTATGCAGGAAACGGAAACCTGCACAACAGAGAGGGCAACGCAGATGTGAACGAGCCCTTAAATGCATATAAAGCAATGGAGAAATCTATTCACATTTCAGGTATAGCACGTATCTGTGATTATCGTTACACTTAGCACAGCATTATAGTCTATGGGGTCTGTGTGCTTTCACTGCACACCGCTTGCAAATGCGTTCGGTAGTCCGTTCGGGGGTCCCCATGTAGACTCCCCAAACGGATTACCAAACGCAGATGTGAACCAAGGGTTAGATAGTATACAATACTCCAATGAAACTATGTTATAAAGTTATGACAAAAACAGACTCAGTTCTTCTGTATCTGTACCCATTTGTGTCGCTGTAACCACCATTATCTTGCCTGACTGCTGTACTGTAATACATGTATATTTTATACACGTGAAACAGCATGCTAACAAGGACACTTTCTGTTTTCCTTAAGATGTGAGAAGAAGTGTGAAGACAATGTATAACGCTTTGGAACAGAGGATCTGAGAATCTTCATGGATAATTTTTGTTTCACTTTGTGGATGTATAGGCCAAGAAATCTTATGTACTTTATTTTTTAAAAGTGTAATTTAATAATAGTACGCATTAAGGAAATCTCTTTAATCCCAAATGGCATCAAGATCAGAACAAGCTGAGTCATTCTGCTTAGAGGGAAAGTGTTGTATAGTATTTCATGAGACTTGCAGCAGAGAAAAGAAAGGAGCCATTTTATTAATACTGACGTTTCGTGTGCCGGGTTTAATCCATTCCTCTGCTGGCATGAGATGCGCCAGAATTATTAAAAGACTTTGATGTAGGTCCTTTACACCAGACAGGGACTAGCACACGTTTTGGCTATAGCTTTTTTTTTTGGTGCAAGTTATTCGATAAAGGCTGGGACTCTATGAAAAAGGAAAGCTCTGCGGACTTTGTGTGAAAAGCACTGCGGTCCGCTACTTGTAGCCTTACAAATGACACAATTGTTGTGCAAAAATGGCGTGCACCAGTAATTGTAACTTTTGTCACACCAGAAAACTGGGGTACAAGGCATGATAAATTGGTTACTGATTGAATATTCGCTGCGGTGAAACATCATAATCATAATTTAAGGCCATGGCCCCACGTTTCAGAAATGCAGTGTTTTTTTTATTGCAGATTTTGCTGCATTTTCTATTATACCTGCAGAAACACTGTTGTTTTCCATATAGGTATAATAGGGGCAGAAAATCTGCAGAGGAAAACTCTGCAAAATTATAATGAAAAACTCTGCAGAAAAAAAGTGTTTTTTCTGCAATTCGCTCCTTGGGACCTTATGCTGCGTTCACACTTATTTTTTTGGTCAGGAATTTGGTCAGGAAACTCAAATTCCTCCTCCTAAAAACACCTCACCATAGGACTGTATGGTGAGGCGTTTTTTGGAGGAGGCATTTGAGTCAGTTTCCTGACCAAAAAACTCTGTGTGAACATTTTCTAGCCCCCATGTGGTTTTATATACTAATGACCCATCCACAGAATAGACCATCTGAATATGATCAGTATTGGTCTGACACCAATCAGCTGCACCCAGACCTGGAAGATGCACAGGACAGGGACAGAAGCAACTCCACTTCTATTCAAGCAATAGGCAGTGGGGTATTGTAACCCAACACCACTGTTATATAGAGGACATGGATGTAGCTCTGCACCTATTACTTGAACAGGAGTAGAGCTGCTTCCAGACCTGTTGAGCTGATCACTGAGGGGCTGGATATCGGATCAGATATTGGTGTTCTAACCTGTGGATAGTATAAAAAAAAACAAAAAAAAAACACAGGGTGGGGTCATAACACTCCTTAAGGCCGGGGCCTCACATTGTGAAAACGCTGTGTTTTGCATTAACTGCAAAGTGGATGGGATTCTGATTAATCTCATCCACAATTTGCAGGAAAAAAATCCACAGCGGAAATGCTGCAATTTTAAAAACAGATTTTTGCAAATCGCAGCATGGTATAATAGAAGCAGAAAGGGCAAAGAGCAAAACTCTTTCTGTGGAAAACGCTGCAGAAAAAAAAAAAGTTTTTCGGCTGTGCCTCACTACACAGGACCTTAGCCTCAGGCCCTTTCTGCTTCCGTTATACCTAGCCAGGATGCCATCCACTTTTCAGGTATTATAATACCCAGCAGTATTCACAACTCCCGGCCTCAATAACTAACATACAATTTTCTAAATAACAATGTTTACCTATTGTAATACCAACAAACAGAGAGCTATTAACGCCTCCATACATGATGCAATCTAATCACAGGCTATACAAAGTGCAAATAATACAGCAACAATATTAATATCAAGATTTCTGGTTGTGGCAAACATCAGATATTAGTCCATGGGCCCCCTTAATAGGGACAGCAGATGTGTTGTGTGATCAGACAGGTTACACATCCCTACACCCAGCCCTTTGAACCATAGTAACTATAGAATTTTCTAAACTTCTTTTAAAGGGATCCAATAAGCAGAGCAAAATACATTGATATAGCTCTTTATTTTGTATTAGGCTAGCGACATTTTACCTGTAACACGGTATATGTTTATGCACATACAAAACCATAAGCCACACGCTGCATGCTAATAGTCTCAGAACCTCATATATGCATATAGAATAAATATATACATTGCTGCTATGTTCATCATTACTCAATTGTTTTATCCACTATTATAAGAATCACTTATTGGAGATACATATGTAGCACTGTAAACATGATCAATCCTTTACAAAGAAGGAAGCAAAACGGTTGCCTTCCATTTATGTACATCACTTATTCGCAGCAGCTTAAATAATATATTTGTTTAATATACCCAGCTCTGTTATGTAATGAGTGCTGCCATTGTCAATGCATTCAATGTAATGTAATGGGAAAAGAAAACGCCCCCACCAAGGTAGTATGTCATGCAACAGTTAAGTTCATCTTTTTTCGCTCTCAGATTCGATTTTTTGAGAAAGGCTCATTTAGTTGTGTTCTATATCGGCTGCTCTACATCCAGTCCCCATTGGTAAAAGTCCGACTCAGTGTTTG
This sequence comes from Leptodactylus fuscus, assembly GCF_031893055.1. Classification (NCBI taxonomy): domain Eukaryota; kingdom Metazoa; phylum Chordata; class Amphibia; order Anura; family Leptodactylidae; genus Leptodactylus; species Leptodactylus fuscus. The sequence continues at coordinate 148,987,480 of NC_134265.1, forward strand.
GAAATGGATGTGGGTAAAAAATGTTTTTGATGCTTTTCAGGCACCACAACAAAAGCAGAAAACGCGGATCCCCAAGGCTATTTTAAATTCTTCTAATGTGATTTTCAATATATTGGTTGCACAAAACAAGAGGAGGGATAAACAGAGAGGTTACATAAAATAATGGGTTCTGAAAATTGTGACAAACGGGCGTTCACACTACCGTCGGTGTCCGACATGCAGTGTCCGCTCCTAGTGTCCGCTCAAAATCTGTCACGGACACTAGGAGCATGCATGCAGGGTTCTTCTGTCCGCTTGAGAAGTCAGACATCTTCTCTTGCGGACAGGAAAGGACGGGCACGGAGTGCAAAAGAACGCACCCGATGCCCATTCAAGTGAATGACAGGTGTCACGGACACAGCTAGTGTCCGCTGCTAGTGTCCGTGACAGATTTTGAGCGGACACTGCATGTCGGACACCGACGGTAGTGTGAACGCTCCCTAACAATATAGAATTTACAAATATCTAAAATACTCTCATCAAACTGGTATCTGAAACTATGGCTAAGTCAGATCAAAAATTTAACTGTCTCCACTTGAAAAAGTTGTTACATCAAAATAGATTGGTAAAATAAATAAATAAATTGGAACTAGTGGCCAAGCTTCAATTTTCTTACATTTTTTTTAAATTTTTTTCAATACACGTGTCAGAATGTGAGCACTCAAAACAGATCCCATTCATTTCAATGTATCGTTGCACACATAATTTTGCAGCCGCAAAACGACGCGCGTTATACGCCCGTAATGATACATTGAAATGAATGGGATCTGTTTTGAGCTCTCACATTCTGACACATGTATACGTGCCAGAATGCGCGCCTGTAAACTCTGTGTGAACTCGCCCTTATTTTTACACGTGTATTTTGCCAAAATACACGCGCGTTTACTCCGTGTACATGGGCCCTTAGGGTGCATTCACATGGAGGAAAATGGCGCTGAATTTGGTGTGGAATTTCAGAGATGAAAAAAAAGGCTCCCATTAACTTCAATGGGTTCATTTTTCTGCTAGCAGAATATGTTAGCAGCAAAAGGAACCCATTGATTTCAATGTGTAGCAGACTTCTGTTGGTTTAAATTTCAGGGTTACAGTGATACTATGTTCCACATATTCCTCCCACTATGAATATTTTTGGGGTCCTACAAGCTTCTTCTGACTAGGCACTATGAATACAGTAAGATAGATAAACAGATCTTTACTGCCTATATAAGTCATTCTTCATTGTTAAGTGTATTATCTTTGGCACACTAACCTGGCTATGGAGATATAAGACTAGAAAGTAGCTATAAATTGTATTTCACAGGAACTATATTGTCTATGTAGTGACATCATCTTTCTCAATAAAATTTCTACATTTTTCAATTAATTATTTTAGCTATATCAGGAGATATATATTTATTTACTTATTTATTCATTTTATCTTTTCTATAGAAATTTTATATAGGGGAAAGTTTTTACTTTGATCTTTTACTTTGGGCTGGTTCTGCAAGTTCTGTATTTATAAGATGCTGATATTGATGTTTTATAATGTCGAAAAGAGGAGCAGAAAGTTTAAAATGGCCATGGCGCTGTATCCGACTTCCTCTTGCTTCCAGTGTGACACACCTCAAGCATCCAACACATTTTTCTCACATCAGGGGCACTATCTGTAGAACAAGTACCAACTTTTTAAAATTCCCACTGAGGCAAAAATATTACGCTGACCAGACCTCTTGATTCGGGTAGGATTGTTGTTTTGTTTTCTTGCCATGTTCCAATGCATTCAGTAGGAAAATCCACTGCTTCACAATATGGTGGTTCATGGACTGCTTGCAGCAATATAGACTGGTAAACATTGGTTCCACATGCATGGAGCTTTACAGTCAGGCCCACTTGGTCAGATGCCACCAGTTACATAACTAATTAAACATCTGTTTGGATGAGTATTTATAAATTCTTAGATATTTTTAATTATTAATATTCTCTAGTAACAAAATATATTCCATTGGCATATGTGGTTAATTGAGAAATAAGGAATGAGCTGATGACAGGTCTATGACCGGTGGACCAACCCTTTTACCCATTACCTCAGACTAACCAGCGTTCTCTGACTTTCAGACCATCAATTTTGTCCAGTTGTGAAAATATAAAATTAGGTTCAGTGCCAGCATGTTCATGCCTAAGACTTATGCCAGTCTGAGATTTCAGTATGAGTATTTATATGGTTTCAACAGATATAGTATTTATAGACTTCTGTTGCTGTAATGGTTTACATAAACAGCCGACCCTGTTATTAACTCTGCAAGATCCCCAGCTGACCCTGAAGACTTACTCATCCTGACCTTACCGTCTAATGTAATGTGTTATAATGCTGATCATAGGAGCTAAGGAAGCAAGAGAAGATTGCTTACATGCAATATGATAAAAGAACCCTGTGTATATATCTCTTATTCATAGAGGTTTATTGCGGAAAGTTCTCTTGCTCTCAACATTTCAGATAAGAGGTATCCTATGGAAAGCTTAAATACATGTAGCTATACTGTGTGCATACTGTATATGTGCACTTAGCCTAATGCATATGCAGAGAAAAGCTTCTAATGGATCTGTTAATATTGCCATAGACTCCCATTACAAGAGCCCTTGTAGTCTTCGTCTGGCGCGGATATATCAGCAGAACATTACTGAAAGCAGCAGACAGAGCAGAGGCAAAATTAGGAAGAATCTTGGTTCTTCTACAATCCAATATTGTTCCAAGGATGTGGTTAAAGATTCAGAGAAACAACATGTCCCAACATCAGAACATTCATTACATCTGCATTCATTAATTGTTAAGCCATTTTTAGACATTGTTTAAGCATTGGACTGGGTTGCCTTTATCCATTCAAAGGTCTCCTAATATGCAACCATATCCTGGCGTGGATATTTAAAGAGATATGCCCTAAATGTCTGATAGATGCAGAGCAACAGTTAAAGATAGGTTCACACTAGTGTTTAGTCTACGTTCAGAGATTCCATTCCACATTCTGCTTAAAAAATACGAAGAGAAAATTCTTGTAAGCAGAAATTTTTTCTCTGCATTTTTCGAGTGGAAACCCAGTGGACCCTATTATAGTCTATGCAGTCCGTAGGTTTCCATGGGTAACCACTTTATAAGCAGACTGGGTTTCTGTTTTTCAGGTCTGCAAGTGGAGTCAAAGAATGGAAACCCGAATGCTAGTGTGAACCTAACATCACTGTTTCTGTAACTTCCATTTATTTCTATGAGGATTGCAGAAACAGTGTAGCTCAGAGACTTACACTGTTTCTGTATAACCCGACCATTGCTTACAGTCAATAGACACAAGGTAAGGAGGAGCAAGGAAACCGAGCCTAGAGGGATTAATAGTAGAGTAATGTGCAGGTTCCAGAGGTGGGACCCACATCTATCAGACATTTCTTTATATCCTGTGAATGCCATAACTGTCTTGTTCATGGGTAATCCCCTGTAACTGCAGCAGTGTTGACACGACTGCGACTTTTGCCCCTATTGAACAACCCAGTGGTACTTTGACTTTCCAGACCAGCAGTTGGCCGCCGCTGTATTTCCTTCTATATGTATTCCCACTGTGTTGTGTCTAAATGGCACAACTCTACTAGGTAATGTCTGCTTGATCACATTGTGATTGTGCCCTTCTCCCATATTTTGTGTTTTGCTCCACCATGAAGCGTCCTATTAGTGTTAAATGTTAAGGCTATGTTCACACAGCGGCGGCGATTTGGATTTGAGAAATTGATCTTCCTCAGAATAGTGATGGATCTGTGTGACACCTATTATCTATACAGTCTATATACTGTACATGTTATGTATTAAGGGTTCTACATGGGATTTAAAGAAATAACTGCTTTCTCCCCAAACAGTGCCTCTCTTGTCCATGGAGATGAGTAACATCCTCTGGATCGACACTGTAGGGGATTGTAGGGTTATAGGTTGGACTTGATGGACTGATGTCTTCATCCAACCTCATCTAGTATGTAACTATGTAACTATAATTCGAGAGGCACTGATTCTGAGAAAATGCCATGTTCTTCTACTGCGTGAAATTCTGCAAAAGCTACTGATGTCAACTTTTATTTAAAAATCCATGGTAGATTAGTCTAGAAAATAGTGCAGTAATAAAGTAATGTAATAAAGTTATTCGAGTTCATATCTATAAACATGTACTGCTCTAACAGGCAATATGCAGTGAGATTAACTGAATAAAGACTGTATGTAACTCAATGCTTATTAGTTTCCTTTACAGTTTTCAGCAGTGAAATATTTTTTTAGTCTAAACAACTTTACTTAATACAGACACACTATATGCAATAATGTGTAACATCTAACACGATCAAAAGTGACATATGACAATTTATCTTATTAAACTGTAAGCAGAGCAGACTTGGAAGCAAATAGAATACTATATATCCATTAGTCTATGTGAAATACAGTATTTGTAAGTATTGCCAAAATACAAGTCAGTGCCTACATAATATCACACCTTTGTCTATATTTGCCCATTGCTGGTGGTTGAATTTGTTCACACTAATACTTAGAGTTTATGCACATAAATGTAATAGAGACCCTACAGTTGTAGATAACGGTCATGTGGCACCATATGGGGTCCTAATGTGTCTCTGAATTCATATAGAATTATTTCTGATCGCGTGTGTATGAACCTGACAAAAAGTAACTATAGCAATCTCCCCTAAAAGCATTACTTATAAGAAAGAATATAGCTGCGTACAGAACCAAAGGGTGTATGCACATGGCTCTGTTTAGGGTGTATGGGCTTCCAAGAGGTTTAGGTCACATGAGTGAGTTACCTAACCCTAAGATAGGTGGTGGGGAAAAGTAGAATTTAGGGAAGGGCTTTATTTTGGCTACTGGTGTCACTTGTTAAAGGGTTTCTGTGTGTTTGTATTTGGTAGGTTTAGGGTGGCAGACAAGGATCTTGACAATCATTTTATGGGTGGATAATACTGTTGAAATCCCATACATTCTACACATAATCCACAGTTGTAGATTTGCTCCTCTGCCTTAAGGCATGAGGACCTGCAGGGACATAGTCATGTGATTTGACAATATTGTGGGTTACCATGGGCTCCCCTAGAACCTCAGATAGCTGCCCGAGTGACCCACTGAGTGCCTCTGGATTTGATGCTGCTGTTGCTGTCTCCCCTTTTCCTAGGTGCACCCACGACACATACCTCTGGACTAAAATACTTCTGAATTATGACTAGCTTTGATTTTAAAGAAATGTTTTTTTTCATCTAGACCCATTAGTCATTGTTGCAGATTTTCTCCCCCAATGGATTGCATTTTATTTAAGTCTTACAAAAATTAGCTGACTACATAGTAAAATATAAAACTGTTCCCATGCTATGCTATATGCACATGACATGCCACATGTATTTATCACTCACATTAGGTGTCATGTTATGCTTGTATATGCTTTCCTATGGTATCATCACTGCGTAATTCATTGTCAGTGTTTTATTAAAGAGATGTCCTTGAGAAAAAAAAAATTAAAAAAGTGTTTTGTGTCTTTTTACAACTGGATAAATCCTACAGTATGCATGCTGAAATATATTTGAGGCTAGGTTCACATCTGCGTCACAAAAACTGCAGAAAATTGGCTGAGAGGAAAGTCCTGCCCTATTTTAGTCTATGGGATCTGAAGGTGTCTCAAGTAAGCACTGTTTTAGTAGAGGGCTCTCCATTGTTGGGTGTCCCCCTGCGGACCCCAACGACAGAGAGCCCAGCGCAAATGGTAACCTTACCTGATGAATTGAATGTCACAAGATTTTTGTCTCAGAGGTTTCACTAAGAAATGTTGATAAAAATATTTTTGAAAGTAACATCCATCAGGACATCCTGAACAAATATATTCATCATTGATAAGAGCCATAGAAAAACTAATTAAAACATTCTACTCTATATTGTCAAAACAGCACTGGAGAGCAAGTCTCTAATGGTTGTGGCTTTCTTATCTAGATAAAAGTATCTATAGGACAGTTACCGTATATACTCGAGTATAAGCTGACCCAAATATAAGCCGAGGCCCCTAATTTTACCACAAAAAAATGGGAAAATGTATTGACTCGAGTATAAGCTGAGGGGGAGAAATGCAGCAGCTACTGGAAAATTTCAAAAACTAAAATGGCCAGAATTTTTGGATGCAATAGATGCTGGGTGCTAGGGAAGGGGAGGGGGTGTTCTGGTTGTGTGTCTTACGGTACTACTGCTACCACACCTGGAAGCAGACACACGCCGGTGGGGGCCTGAGCTTACGTGGCCACGTCACCTGGCATGTGATGGAGCGTGGGGGGGCGGGGTCTGCTTTCCTGGCCTGCTAGCAGAAAATTACCGTAATGACTCTATTATAAGCCGAGGAGCTCAAAAATTGTGCTGAAAAACTCGGCTTATACTGGAGTATAAAAGGGAGTCTATCACCACCCGGGGACATTCTTGGCAATTCGATATATACACTATTCCTTTAACAAGCCTCTTTTTCTAAAATGCAAATGTGGTTGAAGTGCAGTGAGTACGGTAGATCCTTAAGAACTCTGTGTTCAGGTATTCTAGTTTATTTGGTGACTTTTATAGTCTTTCACTTTTCTGGCCAATGCACAGTAACTAAAAGGCCAGTCAGGCAAGAAATGCGTTGTAGTCAAATAAATGAACATATAAACTAAATTTGTTCTTCGATCTTCTCTAATTCTCTAGGCAGTGTGGCCAGCAGTATCTTGTTTTTCCAGAATCGGATACCTGCTGACTGGTATTCAGCTTCTTGATCACATTGCATCTACTGGACCAGTTCATTTGGAAAGTGTGCAGCAGCCTGGAGAGTAACAATTGAAGCTCAGCGCATATCTTAATGTGTTTTAATGTGCCACAAAGTAGTTAAAGATACTACCCTATGAAATGCCATAAAGGTTTTTAATCTCTTGCAGAGCTAATACTACACTGTCCAATGACAATACTTATAGTAATCAATAAATATAAGATAATCAATAAATAAGGGAACTAGTCTTGTCCTGTGTCCTTGCTGACAATAAAGGGTTGTTCCCATTGCTAGAATACGCCATCACACATTTTAGCTAATGTTTTATTAAAGACAAGACGAGACATACACTCCTCAACATTTAATTTGAAACAACAAGAAGATCAACATGGCAATATATCAACATTTGCAAGTAATAACTAAATGGAACCAAAATATTCAAAATATCGCAATTTATTAAATACCAGGTGTGATGAATGGCCCAGAGTTATGGTTTGTTTCACTGCCTTCTCAAAACTTTAGAAAGCTCGTCTCATATTATCCTATAAGACCCGGTCCCTCTCTCAGGGTGAGAGCAGACGGTAAAGGTAAGAAGGTGATCGCAGTTGTGCCCGTGGCAAGGCCAGGTAGGCCAGAGGCTGGGTAAAAGTTGCTTGGGCGGAGGCAAGAGCCTTCACATTGGTGGAAGCAGTGGGATATAGGATAACAGTGTTGTGGGTTTGGTATAACTCTAACATTGTGGATTGTTGCGGCAATCCTATGATTCAAGCTCGGTACTAGAACAAGCTGTATATACGGTGAAAGTGTGATTCAGTGCTTTTTCCTCCTTTCTCTTTGTCTATCCTATCTCCTGGTCTGCAAGACTTTCCAGCAGATGGCTGGTGAGCAGACAGAAGCAGCTGTGCAAGATGGAGGAGAGTTCAACAGAGGACCATGTAATAAAGATCCCACTATCTCTATTTGAAATGCTTCAAGGTGTATTTATTCAAGGTGATATGTACATTGTCAGGTATCAGGTGAACATTTTCGGCCTTACATGGCCTTCCTCAGACTCTACAATATTTACAAAAAAATAAACAACACAAAAAAACACAATAGAACATATGTGAGTGATCAACCCAAACAAAATGTACATCTGCAGTAGTGACAAATTAGATATAGCTGTACATAAATATATTCAAAGACATCACACAATAGATCCAAGGTGTATAATCAGCTATGCCAATACAACGCCAAGTAGAGACTCCCTGGTTGGTACAAACTGGCTCATAAGTCAACAAAATTATACAGCAAAGATCAATGAGTTGTATAGCAAAAATCCATAGGTTGTGTAGATGTCTAAAGTCCCATCGTGTTGGTCCTTAGTCACAATGTATAGTTGTGAGAGAAACTGTAGTTTAGTGCTGATAGTACTAGTGTCCGGTGAATATAGAGGTATACATCCACTCTGTGTCATATTCCAGTCATAAGCCGTGATTTGAAAGCTATAAATAAAGTAAAAATCAGAGTAGTGAATAGACATACCAGTTCCTGATGTATGTTATATATACGACTGGAACATATCCGGACAATACAATTCCTTACCAAACAATCACCCATAACACCCGTCTTTTACATACTTCCAAAGATCCACAAAAGATTACAGAAACCTCCAGGTAGGCCCATAGTGGCGTCCACAGATTGCATTCTATCACCATTATCCAATTTCCTGAAAAAAATTATTACTCCCCTCATCAGAAACACACCATCATTTCTGTTAGACACATCAATGTTTGTTGACTTCATCCGACAAATCAGTCCAGTACCTGTGGACACCATTCTAGTAACATTCGATGTGGTAAGCCTATATACTTCCATTACACATTCAAAAGGCATCAGTGCCACTCGTAAGTTATTGGAGAATTCGAACTTAAGCCAACACATCATTTCACTTGCAGTTGACCTGTTGACCATTGTCCTAGAAGAGAATTATTTCTTATTTCAAGATACATTCTTTAAACAGAGACAGGGGACCGCAATGGGGTCAAATGTGGCCCCTCCATATGCAAATGCCTACATGGCAGAGTTCGAGAGTACCTGGGTGTACAGTGACCATAATTTCCAAAATCACTGCACACTCTGGAAAAGGTTCATAGAAGACATCTTTTGTCTATGGACAAGGGGAGTAGATTCTCTCTTAGAATTCAGGGACTATATCAACGGAATATGGCCCAAATTAAAATTCACACTGAATTATAACAATACTAGCATTAATGTTTTGGACACACTCATTCTGAAGGATGAAGTCGGAAATCTCACATCAGATCTATTTGTGAAAAGTACAGATAGGAACAGTCTCCTACACTTTTCCAGCTTTCACCCCCAGACGATTAAAAAATCTCTTCCCAAATCTCAGTATATGAGAGTCAATGGAATAGTGGATGACCCCAAAAAGCACATAACCAGAATTCACGAAATGAGTAACAAATTCAGGGAGAGAGGATATCCAGAGTCTGTCCTAAGGGAATCCTCATCCATTACATCAGGACAGGGAGTCAACAACAATAGAACCAAAAGATTACCCTTCATTCACACCTATCACCCCTTTGTCTACAAAATCCACCGTATAATACACAGACACTGGGGGACGATGCAGAGAACTTTCCCAAGAGTAGAGGAATTCCAAAACGGATTCATGCCCTGCTATAGGCGACCCAAGAACCCACGGGACTCTTTGGTAAGGGCAGATATGGGATCAGACCTCAGGGTCGCACGACAAACATTCCTGGACACACCCAGAAGGGGCACATTTCCCTGCCTGGGGTGTCTTCAATGTTCGAATGTTCTGAAGGGTGACAGAATATACCACCCGTTGTCCGGTTGGATCTTCACAGCATCAGGATTCTTTACTTGCGATTCGACCTATGTAGTGTACCTGATAAAATGTCCGTGCGGTCTCGCATACGTCGGGGAGACCACCCAGCGGGTGCGGGACCAGATACGGCAACATAAATCCAACATAAGATGTCAATTAACTCACTTACCGGTACCTGCACATTTTGTCGACAAGAACCATACCGTGGCGCAACTTAGGTATCAGGTCCTTGAGCAAGTAGAAGCCCCGAGAAGGGGTGGCGATAGGGTGCGCCTCCTTAAAAGGAAGGAAGCATATTGGATTTTTAGCCTCCAGACGATGGAACCTTCTGGCTTGAATAGAGAATATGATACCTCTGCCTTCATGTGATGGAAAACAATTTAACCTGTTTTATATCTTGCTTTATTTCAGAAACAACGCTAACCAACAATACCCGTAGAACAAGTCACATCGTGCACTAAGGTATCCTTGGTCCATATACATGTGTATTGCATTCATTGACAATACATGATCTTTCATTCTTCATTGTTGGATCTTACCACTTTCCCTTCCATATATTTATTCCATTTCTCCCTTCTCCCCTCTTTTCTCTTTTTCTTTCTTTTTCCACTTGTCATGATTCCACTAGGGGTCATTATATACCTCCCTCAAACATCCTAGTATTTCGCTGTGTTAAAATCTCTGTTAGACTGACACTCACATATTCAACAACAGGAGCTCAATAACGTGAGTAACTTCTCTACCAGCGTCTTCTAGTTGCCATGCAACACACAGGCCAATAGGTATGCCTTCCTAGTGAAGACAGAATCTCCCCTCCCCCGCTCCAGTTACGTCATGACGTCATCACGTGACTGCGCACAGCGCGGCTTTAAAATTCACCTGACGCCCATACACAGTCCCAACCACACCACCAATGTGAATAGGCAGCTGAGGGAAGGAGGAGAGAGGTAAGAGGATGATTATACAACAGACAGATTTACAACCTCCATTTATATATTATCACCCTGATGGTGGTACATGTACTTCTTCCCTACTTGTCTAGGACGCCACTGAGGCATCAGTCCTGTCATAACTCCAGGACACTCCCAACCACTGGTAAGACTTCATAGGGGCACACCAGACAGCGACTTTACTAGTACTTGAACAGAGCACTCAATTCCCTTTTTGTCCACAGAGGCCCTTCCACCCCATTTGCTCTAAATCCTTGACCTGCTTCAGTGAGGACACATTACCAGACAAACACCTCTAGTGTCTGACCACGGTGAGCATACTATATGGACATTGAAAGACACAGTACCCTTTAATCTCTGTGATATTAACTTACTCACTATCTGTTATCCTATTCAGTGTGACTGACTCTCTTTGTGCGGATATGTTCCAGTCGTATATATAACATACATCAGGAACTGGTACGTCTATTCACTACTCTGATTTTTACTTTATTTGTACCTTTCAAATCACGGCTTATGACTGGAATATGACACAGAGTGGATGTATACCTCTATATTCACCGGACACTAGTACTATCAGCACTAAACTACAGTTTCTCTCACAACTATACATTGTGACCAAGGATCAACACGATGGGACTTTAGACATCTATACAACCTATTGATTTTTGCTATACAACTCATTGATCTTTGCTGTATAATTTTGTTGACTTATGAGCCAGTTTGTACCAACCAGGGAGTCTCTACTTGGTGTTGTATTGGCATAGCTGATTATACACCTTGGATCTATCGTGTGATGTCTTTGTATATATTTATGTACAGCTATATCTAATTTGTCACTACTGCAGATGTACATTTTGTTTGGGTTGATCACTCATTATGTTCTATTGTGGGGGGTTTTGTATTTTTTGTGTTGTTTATTTTTTGTAAATATTGTAGAGTCTGAGGAAGGCCATGTAAGGCCGAAAACATTCACCTGACCTGACATATCATCTTGAATAAATACACCTTGAAGAATTTCAAATAGACCTAGTGGGATCTTTATTACATATTACGTAAGGATTGGGACCCTATCCCACTATTGTGAACCCGATCTTCCCACCACACCATTCCAACAGAGGACCATGTGCCCAGGTCTCTAAAAGGAATGGACTTGTATTTGCAACTGGGCCTGCAACAGTGGGGCCCTAGTGACACTAACGCTCGCCTGCAGTTGATTCTCGAGTTGCACAAAGCTGCAGAGTGTCAAGCTGAAAGGGCATGATATCTGACTCCAGGGTCAAAAGGCAAAGCCCTGGAAGTATTTTCAAACCTACCACCTGAGGCAGATGGGGACTATAATACCATTAAGGCAGCCCTCCTCCAAAACGTACAACCACACACCGGAGGTGTACTGCAGAAAGTTCAACAGCATCTGGCCATTGTTGCGGACAACTTACCGACTATCTTCTGCCGATGGACTGGAGGAGTCTCTACTCAGACCAGTGGGGAGGAGGGTACCAGTGATCCGGGAGCGGTTCAGGTACCAGGACCTGTCCGGACAGTGTGAGAACATTGAGGTGCGTGAGGAAGGTGGTCTTAGGATCCTCCTTCCTCCCAGCACTCTCTAAAAGGGGGAGGTGTGATGAATGGCCCAGAGTTATGGTTTGTTTCACTGCCTTCTCATATATATTTCCCTTTTGCCCTGTTAATTTACTCTACTTTACTCCATTGATTAGCGAGCTGCCAGAGATAGTGTCCAATTGTCCAAGCCTAATTACCCCCTGGAGGCAGCTTGCTCATCTTATTGTCTTACCCTGGGCATGGTATTGTCAGGCTTCTGCTAACTTCATTATTCTTAGCAGGGGGTGTCTGGGATCAGTGGACTGAGAGCCTTGCTGTCACCTTCTAGCAGACAACCTGACTCCGAGGAAGCCTTCAAAGAGTTATGACCGTATATAGTCATACTGGTACAAGGTGAGGGGGAGATCTGCCCACCTTGCTGACCTCATCGTGGGAGGGGGCTGGAGCTGAATTGGAAGTGGTGTGAGTTTTGTTCTGTGTGAGAGTCTGCTTTTCTGTCATACATTCCTACTCAACCCATGTCCTGCATTTCTTGCTGCCTGTCACTGTTTTGATATTGGTGAGTTTCTGTTTTGGGTTTCAGGTTTGTTTTGCCCCTGTCCTGTGATACCCTTTCCTCACTACTCTACTTTTCCTCTCCACAGTTCCTGTTGTGTGTTTTGTGGTTGTGCTGCACTTATTAGTTCTCCAGCACGTCCCATCCTAGTTAGTACTGTTTGCAGCTGCACTTATCCTTTCGCTAGGAGTGACCGCCTCTAGCTTCCAAGTCCCTAGCCTCTTTCAGCTCTCATCCTACCTGTCTGTTAGATCTTCATTTTTAGAGAGCCAGTAGTTGTCGGGGCTGAGCTTAGCTCAGGAACAGCTGGCCAACACCCTCAGGCAGGGTGTAGTCAGCTATCATAGCGCTAGGGACAGCTTTCCTACCCCATTTCCCTAGTAGTGCTAGCACCATTCACTACCATGGTTGTTGGGCATTGACACAACCGTGACAGGTACAGGACCCATTGCCAGCTGGAAATGGCCAGAGCCCCGGACTGGCATGATAGCGGTTGGGGAAGAGGCCTGGCATTTGGTTCTCCATACTGGTTAAATAGCGTTATTTATCCCATATGGTGAATGCTGTTATAAAAAAAATATCATATTTTGATCATTTTGCTTTCCTCAAAATATAGCAATAAAATGTGAACAAAAAGTCATACATATGGTATTTCCTAGAAAGTGAAAGAAAGTGGAAAAAAAAAAAACAGCATTCCCCATGAAAGTCTCGAGCATATTTTCTTATAACTCATGCTGTGCCTTTCAACTGTTATTCTTCTTGAATATTTAGGAATATCTTGAAAACTGGATGTCATCTTTCCTTTTGTCAGAGAGAAATTCAGCTTTTTAAAATATGTAAATGAGTTCTCAAGTGCTAATAGGAGCTAGCCTGGAGGAAGGAACTACTAGAATGCTTGTGACTTGCCCTATAGTTCTAAGTGTTTAGTTTATATCTGATGTTCCTGCTTATAAATTCCCTTTCAGTGACCCAGGTATATTACAACTGAAACCTAGAAATGTTTGACATTATAAATCATCAGCTGGGTGCAGGGTCAGACTGGGGTGCCTAGGGCCCACCAGTGGGATTATTTCCAGGGGCCCACCCTACTGCCATATGTAATATCGCCCGTCCAGTTTTTGCCATTATGCACGTTTAAAGTGCATTTTCACGCACAATACAGTGTGCAAAACAGCTGTGACTACACTACTACTTCCTTCATGCAACCAAAGATCGCAGTGTCCCTTTGGGACTCTTTCACATTAGTGAATGGAGTCGCATTGGGTCCCTCAGGTTGCAATGTGACTCCATTCACTAACATGAGTGAAAGAATCACAGGGCGACACATCTTTGGTTGTATGGCGGAAGTTATAGTGTAGAGATAGCCTTATGCTAGGTTCACAAAAGCAGCAAGCTCTCCGTCATACAGATCCACAATGGGACCAGAATGACGGAGAGGTGGACTATCAAAATGGCAGTTACACACAGACAGTGGCAGACCTCATTAACATAATGAAGTCCGCCAGGTGTCAGCCATTTTCAGGCAGATAAGGGTATGTTCACACATCAGTATGCCATCCGTCCGTTTGAATTCAGTTTGACACTTCAAAACGGACTGATGCACATACTGATTAGATAGGGACACCTTTTGATGTCCCCTAGAGGACAGATAAGGGGATTAAAAGTAGCAATTGTAAACAGAGTAGAGATCAGTATGTGTATCAGTCCGTTTTGAAGTGTCAAACTGAATTCAAACGGACGGATGGCATACTGATGTGTGAACATACCCTAAGTCCTCAGCGGTTTCTGAAACTTGGATATTGTTATGCTGGAGCTGTAGAAAAGGGCACCAGCATAACAATAGAGTGGGACATCATCTATGGGGTGGGTGGACTACAACTCTCAACAGTTCCAGGGCATCTGGAGCTGCTGGGAGTTGTAGTAATTGAAAGATTTGGGGGCATCTTTCGATTGTCCACCTCAGACAGCGGGGGGATTGGGGGTGCTAGCAGTACCAATACAATAAATTACAACATTACAATAAATATAATGCAGTAATATTTTGTGCAGTAATACTCACAGGAGACGTCTTCCCACATTTCCCGTCTCTTCCCTTTGGACCGCCATGACCACTTCTTCCAGCTGTGACTTGACTCTGTAAAGTTTGAAACACAGACATCTTTGACTCCTCACTTCTCCACACATCCACACTATATATATATATATATATATATATATATATATATATATATATATATCTCACAGCAGCCCCTGCAGCCTATATTATGCCCCACAGTGGCACAATAGACTGTGTGGCATAATAGAGGTTACAGGGGCCACAGTGGACCCTTCAAGCTCTATTATGCCCCACAGTTGCACACCCATGAGCTATTATTATACTCAGGGGTCTTTTCAGACCCTGAGTATAATAATCGGAGCCCCAGGGGAGGTGAGGGAACATAATAAACACTGTTACTCACCTCGCCGGGATCCGATTTTACTCCTAGCAGGCTTTGGGCCTATATGGTAATGTGTCAGACGTCACATGGTCTGGGATATTACCATATAGGCCCAAAGCCTGTGCTAGCAGTAACATATAGGCCCAAAGCCTGTGGTAGCAGTAACAGCCTGTTACCATACAGGCTCAAAGCCTGTGCTCGCAGTAACAGGTTATTACTACTACCACAGGCTTCGGGTCTATATGTTACTGCTAGAACAGGCTTCGGGCCTATATGGTAATATTCCAAACCACGTGACGTCTGGGCATTACCATATAGCCCCGAAGCCAGCTAGGAGTAAAATCGGATCCCGGAGAGGTGAGTAACACTGTTTATTATGTTCTCACCTCCCCTTATTATACTCGGGGGTCTGAAAAGACCCCTGAGTATAATATTAGCGGCAGTGAGATCGTGGCCTGGCCCGGGCCTACTCACTACCGCCCGCCGCGGCCTAAAGTACAAGGGGAAGCGGGGGTGGCAGTGAGCAGGTCCGGGTTGGTAAATAGGCTGCTGCCTGCTGGTAGATACTCCAGCAGGCAGCGGCCTATTATAAAACAAAAAGTTATTATACTTACTGTCCGACCGCGCGCTGCTGCTGCTCCCGCTGCTGCCGCATCCTCTTCTCTCAGACATCTGTGTATCAGCGTAGGCGGCGTGATGACATGATGACGCCGCCTATGCTGACACATAGATGGCTGAACAAGCGCAAGGAGATCGATAGCTCTCCTTGCGCTGGTTCTTAGGATTAGGGGAGGCGCCCTAAGCGCCTCCCCTAATCCTCCTCTGACATGGGCAGGAGCCCGATCGGGCCCCTAACCATCCCGATCCAGCCCATTGATGATCAGGCCCCTGCCTATGCTAAAATGAGTAGCAGTGTAGTCGGGGCCCGGGGGCCCACCGGGGGATTCCCCGGTGCTCCGGCGGGCCAGTCCGACCCTGGCTGGGTGTTACCACTTGTCAGAAGCATGTGTCCCTACAGCCTGATCACTCCCAATTGTTAATTTATTTATATGTAGTTGGAATCATATTCAGATATTCTAGTGTTCAAGGACACTGTTTTGACACTGTTTACTTATTAACATGTATTTATGTCACACATTCATCTTCTGTGTTGGATTAGTGTAGAAGGGAAAGACACGCATACACTTGTGGAGGCACTCCGGTATAAAAGTGCACATGCAGTTTGACAGTGAAGAATGAAAATGTCTCAAAAGGCTTTCCATTCATGTGAATGTATCCTAGCACACACCATACATCCAAAAATACATAAGCCTCCATAGTAAAGTAAACTTGATCCAGATCAAATGAGATTTGCCGCAAATTTTCTAAAAGTTTTAAACTCAACCCGAAACTTTTTGGGGTTTGTCACCCATGAAACACTATTATGCTCTGGAGTCTCCTCTGACCCCTAAGTATAATAAGTACAGACCAACCAATGACAGCCATGGCAAGTGGTTCAAATTAACAGTAATTGCGCTGCTTGTGTCACTCCCACTGGGATTGTGAGCAGAGAAGTTCCTGTGGTGCCCTGTCAGCTACTCAATTGCAGTACCACTGTGCATTGCTGCCACTCCATCCATCTACCTCTGCCTGCCAAGCTCCATCCTCCTTTGCCCCATCCATTCTCCCCTACTATTCTCCACTGCCACCATCCATCCCATCCCTCTGTGCTGTAACTTTTCTGTGTGTGTTTGAGACCCCCCCCCCCTTCCCCACACACACACCTTGCTGGCTGCTGTTTATTTTAAGCCCTCACCAACAGCCCCTTTTTGATGGCTTTTCTTTTTTCTTTTTTTTTCCCTCCCCCTACCACCCTTTCTTTTTTAATAAAAATCCTTGTGCCTGTGGCCATCACAAGTCAGTGACATATACGTTACTGATCACATCTCTCCTCCACTGGTATTTTTTTTTAATTTTAACTTCGTAGTTAGAATCAGTTGGTATATATATATATATATATATATATATATATATATATATATATATATACTATATATATATATATATATATATATATATATATATATGTATATCAGTCTCTAAATATATATATATAGTTTTATTTTAGGTAGGATCAGTATAAGCTTTTTTTTTAGCTAGTTTCAGGAAATATATTTTCAATAAGTAAAGTTTCTATACACGTGTAAAAATCCAACTAAAAAAGGATACAAAATGTCCCAAAGTTCCCAAATATCGCAAAGAATGTATTCAGCAGAAGAGGCCTTATTGGTCTCAGACACTGATATGGCCAGCAAGGGAGAAGACGAAGATACTCCCTTCCTCCTCATCATCCATATGAGCAATCCCAAAGGAGGCACCCCAGAACAATTGCTGAGGCCACTCCTGAAATTGCTGGACCAATGTGAAATCCACCCCTAGGCAGTAATAATTTAATATTTTATCCACAGTATATGTCGATGCAGAGTATTATAGATTGGTTCTATTCAAATTAGAAACCATCTGATCAATGACAGATATGTTCACTGTATATATTTACTGTCTATTTACAACAGATGTCAAATTTGCAGCAGAATGGCCATAATTTGAGATAACTATAAACTTGGCCACTAAACTTTCAATATAACCTTCAGTAGTGACTATGACATCTAAGTAGTTAGACAGTGAGTGGAGTCCTTGGCCACAATGTGATTACAGGGTGTTGATGGTTTGTTATGACAGAAGGGTGTCTAATAGAGATGAGCAAGTTGTATTCGATCGAATACCTCACTCCCATAGGAATGTGTGTAAGCGGTCGAACACCAAGGTGTTAAGCCACTTACCCGCATTCCTATGGGAGTGAGGTATTGGATCGAATACTACTCGCTCATCTCTAGTGCCTAACCTTCCCCTCCCCCCTCCCCTCTCTGCTATCTTAGCATTATCCTAATCAGCAATAGCAGGACTCAATAGGAATGCTGACAAACACAATATAATATAAAATAGAAGTAAGGCTGCATATTATACAGTCAATTGTACTGTAAAGTACCCTAGTGGAATTTTAAAATAAAATTGGATCTTAAGCACCCTTTTCCCCATTTATTACATGGAAATACTAAAAGTTTCCCAATACATTATATAGGGCACATTAAATGATGCCAATACAAATGTATTTAGCAAAGACAAACAAATGTTCTTATACAGCAAATTTAATAAAAAATGTAAAAAATAATGACTCTTGACAAGGTGGGGAAAATTTGTTGTCAAAATTGACTGTTACAAAAAGGAGATTTATTGTGTCATAGTGTAGAATTGTAGTAAATGTGCCTTCTTTCATTTTACTTTCTTCTTCTTCCGCTCTGTATGACTCCTCCTGCCTCCATCTATTCCTATGGTCATTGATTTGTAGGTATTTAGCAGACTCTTGGACTGTATAGATTCAGCCATCTTTTTCTGTTATTCAAATTAAATTCTATTAACCCTTTTAATTATTTAATATAAATAGATTTTAGGATGTGTAAGATTTCCATATTCATACAACACCCCATCTATGGCTAATTTTGCAGACATAATTTACAGATCTCTCCAATTTCATTTATGAAATCCACATTTCTAAATCCACACCCAAAATTATACAGATTTAAAACTTATTCTTTAACAGGTGAACAAAGCCTTGAAGGAATTAAGAATAGGGTGGAGAAATTGTTAATAGCAGCCTAAGATGATTACCACAATTACCTAGCTTAGTTATAGGATGACTCCTAAAGCTACATAAACCTGTCGTGTAGCCACTAATACAGCTGTCCTATAGGAAAACCTACTGTATAAAATTAAGTAAAATAATACCGTAAAAGAGCAAATGGGCAACAAAGAACGTGTTTCAAGAATATTAGAACAATAGTAGCTGTAATTTTGCTTGAATTTATAGACCATAAAAATAATGCTTATATTATGTGCCTGCATGTCTAGGATACCAAAGATATTTGTGGCTGCATAGAACTAGCATACTGTAGACTCTGCAAGGAGAAAAGGAAAGGGTTAATATTAGAGGCACTACTGTGCCTACTGAAGAGAAAGGGCTTCAGAAGAGAAGAGCAGTCCATGTGACTATAAAGAATAGTCCACCATCCCTTCAATCCGTCTCAGTGTCTCTGCAGCTGGAGACCTATTTGACATGACAACCAACAATGGTCAGCAGGTTAGAGGAAAGGGAGTACCCAATGGCAGGTGCTTTGAAACTATTTATTTATTTATTTTTTTAGTAAAAAAACATAATTTTATGTAAATAAATAAATTTGCACTACTGATAGTGATCAAATCCTATCCTTTCTACTAATATTATAAATGTGAAAGCTTACATGTTTGGATGTTTGTTACTCAATCAAGCAAAAACGGCTGAATGGATTTGGATGATAGTTTGGCACACAGATAGTTTGTAACCTCGATTAAGACATAGGCTACTTTTTATCCCGCTAAATGACATGGTTTCATGACTGTTATGAATTTATGTTCACATACTATTTTACACTGCTATGGCCCTATCAGTTAATTGGAGTTTGCTGGTAAATAGGGTTGAGCGATCGGGATCGAAAAAGATCGGATTCAGATTGGCGATCGAGTAAATTTCACGATCACAATTGGAAATCCGATCCCAATCTTTTTAGGCGGGATCGAGGTCGGAGGTTATTTCCCACAATGCTTTGCTACTGGCCAAGCATCGTGGGAAAAGCTAACAATGTTAGCTACTAGAGATGAGCGACTACTATTCGAAACTGCCGTTTCGAATAGCACGCTCCCATAGGAATGAATGGATGCAGCCAGCACACAGCCTGTGTCGGCGTCCGGCCGCTTAACCCCCTGCGCGCTGGCTGCGTCCATTCATTCCTACGGCATAGCAGGGAGGAAACAGAAGAGTAGATAGTATCTACTATTCTGTTTCCTCTCTGCTGTGCTGTATACTGGACTCTGCTACATCTGCATTACTGTACCTTGACTTGTCTATCTACTCTTCTGCTTCAGGGACGAAGCAGAAGAGTAGAGAGACAAGTCAATGTACAGTAATGCAGATGTAGCAGAGTCCACAGCACAGCAGAGAGGAAACAAAATAGTATAGTCCACTAGAAACAGAATAGTCCACTTACCTGCACAGATTCGCTGCCGCTGTCGCTCCCCGTTCTTCTCAGTCTGTGTGCGCCCCTAGGTTAGTGTTATAGACCTAGGAAGAAGGCGGGGTTTGTGGCTTAGGAGAGTGTGGGCGGATATTGGGACTCACGTCTCCCCACCCTGTACCCGCCCACACACTCCTAAGTCACAACAAGCCCCGCCTACTCCCAGCATCAGTAACACTAGCCTGGGAGGCGGGGGCACATACGGTGCTCTGTAGACATGCAAAGTAGAAAGAAGAGGAGAGAGAGCATGGTGGAGCGGCAGGGGCAGCGCTTCTGTGCAGGTAAGTAGACAGCAAGGGGGACTTAAGTAGCTGGGGGATTTTTTAATCACTACACAGCGTGGGATCTAAAAATTAAAGCATTCAATTTTTAGACTCCATGCTGTGTAGTGAAAAAGATCATTTTTAAAATCCGATCTTCAATTATTAAAAAAATCCCATTGACTTGCATTATGATCGGAATTGGGATCGGGATCAGGTTCGAATGGAAAATGATCGGAAATCGGATTTTAAAAACGATCCTGAAATCTCAAGATTGGCTCAACCCTACTGGTAAAGCCTCGTCTGTTATTTCTCTATGTAAACACACAGATAACACTTATTCCATTGTGTACAAGCATTTGCATATAATCTGATCTTATCCAGAGCTGAGACACTGACATGGGAAAACCTTTTTAATCCAAAATGGCAGTTTGCCAATTTTAAACCTGGTGGGAAAAATAAAGTCTAATTTGTTGCAAAATTCTAAAACAATGAGAGCTATGAAGGTAGCCAGAAGTCACAGACTTCTCCTCAAGTGGAGCTGAGGAGGATTGAGCAAGCTAGGCATCAAGGGGTTATTAGAGCAGCTAAAATGCCAGAACAGGCGTGCAAACAACACACTCATTATATGGCGTCCCAGCGAGCTGCTGAGGGGGCATGGCACAAGGAATGAGTTGCCGAAATGCCAGAGCAGGCTAACTATCAATGGCAGCAATTCAACTCCAACAACACACAGACGAAGTCGCTAGTTGGCATATAAACACAAGTTAATTGAAATGACAGTGATCATTTAACTATGTTTTACTGTATCCAAGTATCCATTTATTTATTATGCTTACTTGTATAGAATCATAATTTTCCATAACGTTTTACAGACTTTGACAGTCACTGTCCCATATAGAGAATATCACCTGCATTATCCCTCTTGATGAATGGACCGCGATAGGTCCTGGGGAAACGTGTCGAGTCGTGTTTATGTTAATCTAGGGGTGCTATTTCACCGAGGGTTCTATTGAAGTGGTACGGAAGACTTCATATCATGCACAGTCTCCTTAACTAGCATCTTCTAACCAGAGTCCCACACAATTCTAGAGGATATCTGGCTGTTTTCCATTAGGATAGGATATCTTTTTGGTATTACATGTTATTTTATGTGGATAGTGGTTGAACGTGGCCTGTTATGTGAGTGGATACTGTGCATTGTTCCACATGTCTACAACTATTCATGTCCACCACCCCACATTAATTTTTGGACTAGTATTTATTGTTAGGTCATTATTTTAATAGGCATTGAATAAAAGTTATATTTTAAGTTACTCCTACAGTGAATACTGTTACAGAAGAGGAAGTCTCTCAGCTACTTTCATCTCGTCCTACAACCTGCAGTAGTGACTCCTTCCCCTCACACCTTATCCAATGTCTTTCGCCTGCTGTCATGACTTACCTTACTAAAATATTTAACCTCTCTCTCACTCCTGGAATTTTGCCATCCTCTTTTAAACATGCGGTCATAACCCCGCTATTGAAAAAACCCTTCCTGGACCTGTCCTGTGCTGCTAAATATCGACCCGTCTCTAACCTCCCCTTCATCTCTAAAGTCTTGGAATGCCTGTTCTATTCTCGTTTAATCTGCTATCTCTCTGCTAACTCTCTGCTTGACCCCTTACAATCTGGTTTCCGTACTCTGCACTCTACTGAAACGGCCCTCACAAAAGTCTCCAATGATCTCCTGATGGCTAAATCTAATGGTGACTTCTCTCTTCTTATTCTTCTGGATATCTGAACAGCATTTGACACTGTTGACCATAAACTCCTCCTCACTATGCTCCGCTCAGTCACCATCAAGGACACTGCACTCTCCTGGTTCTCCTCTTATCTCTCAGACCGCACGTTCAGTGTATCATTTGTGGGCTCTGTTTCTTCCCCTCTTTCCCTTGCTGTTGGGGTTCCTCAAGACTCAGTCCTAGGCCCCCTGCTCTTCTCTCTTTGCACAGCCCCCAATGGACAGTCCATCACCAGATTTGGCTTCCGGTACCATCTTTATGCTGATGACACCCAATTATTCATATCTTCTGGTGACGTCACCCCTGCACTAATACAGAGCACCAATGACCAATTATTGTTGCTCTGATTCATTCTCACCTTGACTACTGTAACTCCTTACTAATCGGTCTTCTCCTTACTATACTCGCCCCTCTACAATCTATTCTGAATGAAGCGGCCAGGCTCATCTATCAGTCTAGACGCTACAACAATGCCTCTGGTCTGTGCCAGTCGCTACAGTTGCTGTCTATTCATTACAGAATACAATATAAATTTATTACCCTCATCCACAAGACGCTTCATAATGCTGCACCTTCCTACCTTTTCTTCTTCATCCTCTATCGCCCAACCCGTGCTCTCTGTTCACTCAATGACCTAACACTTACATCCTCTATTATCAGAACTTCCCACGCTCATATACAAGACTTCTCCCAAGCTGCACCACTTCTCTGGAATGCTCTACACCAGACAATCAGATTAACTCCCAATTTCTACAGCTTCAAACGCAAACTAAAGACACATCTTTTCAGACAGGCCTATCACAATTCCTAATGTAAACCCTTCCGTACCGTAATTAGAATCCCTAAAATGAACCCTTCTCTGTTCCAGCTCCCACATTACCCCACATGATATGGTGCTGTTTCTGGCTAACTTTATATATCCAGGCACATGTTAAAGGACACGACTGGTGACGGCTCATACAGTTTTATGTGTAATGACAGTAACCTCTATTACAAAATTGTTTGACCCCTGTATAAGCAATGCCGCCCCTGCTACCTTTTGTGTCACCCCCTCTACCTCATAGATTGTAAGCTCTTGTGAGCAGAGCCCTCACTCCCATTGTGTGAAGTGACTATCTCTTTGTAATGTATCTTTTTGTCTGTACTTGAACCCTACAAATTGTACAGTGCTGCGGAATAAGTTGGTGCTATATAAATGTATTATTATTATTATTATTATTATTATTATTATTATTATTGTCAAGTTAAACAAAACGGTGTTAAAAAGTTGGTTAGTATTATTGATGATTTTACAGAATAAAACCATGTACAGTATTTTTGCCACAGCATTATCACAGTATAGACTGAGATGAATATCTGTGTTTTCCAATTTGCAAGATGGAATCTTTGCCAAGTAAGGAAATCATAATCATCGGTCCTGCATCATGATGTGGTGTATAAATAGACATAAACTAAGTGTCAAGGACATTGAACCATTATAAAACTACTCAAGTCCTAAGATAACCCCTACCAATACTAAATATCTACTGCTATAATACTGCCATGTACTTTGGATTGTTATTGTCCAAGATGGAATATCTGAGGGTGGCAGATTGTGTAATAGAAATGATAATAACCAGCTGTATACATTTTATTAGGGTTGCTGCTTCCACTTTACAGGCCATGTGACGTCATGTTCATTGGTCTCATAGATCAGACCCATTCAAATGAATGGGGTGAGCTGCAATACTAAGCCCAGCAGGTGCATACATGCATATGCATATATGGTGCTGTACTGAACAGGCTGCAGCACTCACACAAACACTGCAGCTTATTCTACCAGCTGTTTAGTTTAGAGTTTCAGGTGTCAGCCCCCTAAGGATCTCTAAGGATAGGTCAACAATTAGTATGTCCTGGTAAACCCCTTTAATTCCCAGCTCACTTCTTATAACCTGTGCACTAGATTCAACTTTTCCATCCATTTAAAGCTGGAGGTACAAAAAGAATGCTAGGACAGTGGGCAACATTAAAAGCAAATCTGCCCCACCGAAGCACTAACACTATTAGGTATATGAATACAAATGTAAAGATAGATACAGTGTTGGCCAAAAGTATTGGCACCCCTGCAATTCTGTCCGATAATACTCAGTTTCTTTCAGAAAATGATTGCAAGCACAAACTCTTTGGTATTAATATCTTCATTTATTTTGCTTGCAATTAAAAAACACAAGAGAATTAAAAAAAAAAGTCAAATCATTGATCATTTTACACAAAACTCCAAAAATGGGCCGGACAAAAGTATTGGCACCCTCAGCCTAATACTTGGTAGCACAACCTTTAGACAAAATAACTGCGAACAACCGCTTCCGGTAACCATCAATTAGTTTCTTACAATGCTCTGCTGGAATTTTAGACCATTCTTCTTTGGCAAACTGCTCCAGGTCCCTGAGATTTGAAGGGGGCCTTCTCCAAACTGCCATTTTCAGATCTCTCCACAGGTGTTCTATGGGATTCAGGTCTGGACTCATTATTGGCCACTTTAGAAGTCTCCAGTGCTTTCTCTCAAACCATTTTCTAGTGCTTTTTGAAGTGTGTTTTGGGTCATTATCCTGCTGGAAGACCCATGACCTCTGAGGGAGACCCAGCTTTCTCACACTGGGCCCTACATTATGCTGCAAAACTTGTTGGTAGTCTTCAGACTTCATAATGCCATGCACATGGTCAAGCAGTCCAGTGCCAGAGGCAGCAAAGCAACCCCAAAACCTCCGCCATGTTTGACTGTAGGAACTGTGTTCTTTTCTTTGTAGGCCTCTTTTTTTTTCTCTTGTAAACTCTATGTTGATGCCTTTTCCCAAAAAGCTCTACTTTTGCCTCATCTGACCAGAGAACATTCTTCCAAAACGTTTTTAGCTTTCTCAGGTAAGTTTTGGCAAACTCCAGCCTGGCTTTTTTATGTCTCTGGGTAAGAAGTGGGGTCTTCCTGGGTATCCTACCATACAGTCCCTTTTCATTCAGACACCGACAGATAGTATGGGTTGACACTGTTGTACCCTCGGAGGGAGGGAGGTTAGCCACAGTGCCATGGGCTTTAAACTTCTTGATGACACTGCGCACGGTAGACACAGGAACATTCAGGTCTTTGGAGATGGACTTGTAGCCTTGAGATTGCTCATGCTTCCTCACAATTTTGCTTCTCAAGTCCTCAGACAGTTCTTTGGTCTTCTTTCTTTTCTCCATGCTCAATACACACAAGGTACACAGGTACACACAAGGACACAGGACAGAGGTTGAGTCAACTTTAATCCATTTCAACTGGCTGTGTGATTTAGTTATTGGCACCACCTGTTAGGTGCCTCAGGTAAGTAACAGGTGCTGTTAATTACACAAATTAGAGAAGCATCACATGAGTTTTCAAACAGTGCCAATACTTATGTCCACCCCCTTTTTATGTTTGGTGTGGAATTATATCCAATTTGGCTTTTTGACAATTCTTTTTGTGGTTTTCCATTGAAGACAAATTAAATGAAGATATTAATACCAAAGAGTTTGTGCTTGCAATCATTTTCTGGAGGAAAATGAGTATTATCTGACAGAATTGCAGGGGTGCCAATACTTTTTGCCAACACTGTATGTTGCTGATCACAACACAGATGAGTGTAGATACCTACACTATATGGACAAAAGCATTGGGGCACCTACACACTACACCTACAGGAGCTCTTATGACATCCCATTTGTTATCCATAGGTATTCATATGGAGGTAGTGTATTTGAACCATATTCTCAGTTAGGAAGGCTTTCTACTTCCACATTCAATAATACCACTAGATATTGGTGAATATATGAGAGGAAAGAAATTTCATGGACTAACTCGTTGCAACCATTGCGTCCTATTACAGTACCATCCTGGAATTCAGTGAGCTCTTAGTTTTTCAATGATGGCTCTAGTGGTCTCCTGCCTCAGAATCAGCTAGGCTGTATCCCACATTTTGGACTTATACAACATCTGAAAATGTATTTTGTGCAAACTGGGATGTATACCAACTTGACAAAGAGTTAAAAGAATTATCTTGTGTCCTCATACACCTGAAAAAACTGTTAGTGCTGAAGTAAATGGTAGATATCTGATTTTGGGAAAGTAGTGTTACTGTAAGTGTATTTTTCCCAAGCTAAGGGGGTATTCACACTACCACCACTGTCCGTCCAGGGGTTTCTGTCCTAATTCCTGAAGAAACCAGATTGGGGACGGCTTGCCGGTGCTCAACTTTACAACCCATTCAAATGAATGGGTTGTAAAGTTGATCACCAGCAAGCTGTCTCCTATTCAGTTTCTTCAGGGTTTAGGACAGAAACCAATGGACAGACAGCGGTGGTAGTGTGATCGATATGCCAGGGGCTACTGTATGCTCAAGATAAAACCATATAATCTTAAAAAAAGAGGTCTAGGAAAACGTATTTGTGTTGTGGAACTAGTAAAATATTCTACTACTGTCCTAAATTGTGTAAAGGATAGGGTTGTATGGATGGACTCTGAAAGCAATTTGGATATTTTCAGCATTGTTGGCCGTGTATACTCCTAAATTTTGGATACATGTTGCTTACTGAATGCTGTATACACTGCAATAAAGATGATGGACACAGTTTAAAATAATTTCTGCCTTCTCTGGAGAGTGCACCTGAACGGTGGTGCAACTATCATGGAATCTCTGAATAATTCCCCAAACTTGAATATAATGGTCTGTTACTCGGTAGTATAATAAGTTTCAGGTGCTCAAAAAAGGCATCTCGCCGCCATATTCGTATAGAAGGAATTTTCAGGCACTCGTATTTATTAAAGGTATCCAAACATAAACGTTTCGGTCAAAACATGACCTTCACTTCAGAGAAAAGTGCACATCTGGGTGTATGGAGAAAGCAGAGTCTACTTTCTCCATACGCCCAAATGTGCACTTTTCTCTGTATCCGTTGTACTGATGAAGGTCATGTTTTGACCGAAAGGTTTATGTTTGGATGCCTTTTATAAAAACGTGATTTCTCTTCATCCCATTGAGTGCCAGAAAATTTCTTCTAATGCCCCAAACTGCTGAATACCAAAAAGTCACATGAGCATTAAAGCAAATCTGGCAGTATAATATTGTAAATGCTGCTCTTACCTAGAGGCTGCATATTATAGATACAGGTTTACAGGCATAGCACAAAAAAAATATAACCTAAGCAAAGAATACACTAGAGGGCAGGGAGAGGCAGCGCTCTATTCATAAACATGACAAATCAGCAAGAGTCTGATGTATTATTTGTTATGTGCTATTAGACACACTGCATTTTTGTGATATTTGTCAGAGTCCTTCTTCCGACCGGTTATTGTGAGGAGACAAAAAGAAGTGACTGTACAATACAACTAATATAATAAACTTAATTTCTCTTTCAGCCTGACATTTTCCTAAGGATTAAACCTGTGTCACGTACAAGCTATTTTTAATATTTCATTCTTTTTGTGTGTTGTATATATCCTCTGGCGTGTATTTCAAATGATTATACGCTGAACTATCCGCTTTATTGGATACATCTGCCTTCTCATGATTTCACTTTAATACAGGGATGTTTCAGACATATGACTCAGTGAACAAGTGGTTTTCCATAGATCAGTTACATTGTGAATTCACATTAAGGCTAGGGCCCATGTAGGGAGCTGCAGCTAAAATGCACTGTGGGAAAAACTGAGGAAGAAACGCTTCATGTTTTCTTCGCATCGTTTTTCACAGAAAGTCTGCAGTTTTCCTCTGCAGACTTTCTGCTTCCTTTATACCTATACAGAAACCACCAGCATTTCTGTAGGTGTAACTAACATGCTGCAATTTGCAGAAACGCAAGGGTTTTTAAAACCGCAAGCATTTGTGCTGCAGTTTACTTTCTGCAATGTGTGGATGGGATTAGCCAGAATACCATCCTCTGTGCAGGAACTGTAAAAAAATGCGTCTTTTTGCGCAAATATTTATGCTATGTGGGACCTTGGCCAGTGGCTAGCAAAGTCTGGGCCCCCCAGCAAACTTTTGACTTGACAGAATCTGCGTGCACACCATGCCCTGTGAGTGTCAGCCATATGTTACAGCTGACAATACCCTGTAACACCCGCGGTCGGAACCGGGTCTGATCGCGGGTGTTAACCCCTGAGATGCCGGTGGTCAAACATGACCGCCGGCATCTCAGAGGTTTCGGTATATAATAAGTGCCGATCGGCACCCCCCGCAACGGTTTCAGTGCCGGTGTTGGTAGTGTGCAGCCTGGGGTCTGATCAGTGACCCCGAGTCTGCTCCATCACTTCCCCCTACACGTACCTGGTTGATTCTGCCAAAATGGAAGCTGTCAGCCCCGTGCGGGCTGAGAGCTTCCTGTACACTGCAATACACGTGTATTGCAGCATACATCTAGTTAAGCAGAGATCACTGCAGATCACTGCTTCAATCCCCCATGGGGACAGAAAAAAAAAGTTAGAAAAAAGTAAAAATAAAAAAGTTTAAATAAGTTTAAAATAAATTAGAAATAAATAAAGCCCCCCAAATAGAAAAAAAACCTTACATATTTGGTATCACCGCATCCGTAATAACCTGAACAATAAAATTAAAACATTATTTAACCAGAACGGCGAACATCATAAAAAAAAAAGTCGAAAACCGCACAAAATAATGATTATTCACCACCTTTGCCTTACAAAATGTTCAATAAAAAGTAATCAAATGGTCAGATGAAAACCAAAATGGTACCAATAAAAAGCAGAGGTCATCCCACAAAAAATAAGCCCTCAACCAGCTCTGTCAACTGAAAAATAATAATGTTATGCCTTTCAGAATATGGCAATGCAAAAATAGTTTTTTTCCCCTATATTGAATTTTATTCTGCACAAATAGCAACGCATTAAAAA
Organism: Leptodactylus fuscus; assembly: GCF_031893055.1. Lineage (NCBI taxonomy): Eukaryota > Metazoa > Chordata > Amphibia > Anura > Leptodactylidae > Leptodactylus > Leptodactylus fuscus. Next base: position 149,016,745 of record NC_134265.1, read on the forward strand.
ATCATATAAATGAGGTATCGCCGTAACCGTACCGACCCGCAGAATAAAGGTAACATGTTACTTATGCTGTACGCTGCACGGGAAAAAAAAAATGCTAAAAAGCAATGCTAGAATTGATGTTTCCTTTTACATCCCACCCAGAAAGAGTTAATAAAATGTAGTCAATAAGTTACAGGCCCCAAAATGGTGGCATGGAAAAGTACATCTAATACCACAAACACCGAGCCCTCATATGGTCACATTACCAGAAAATAAAAATCTAGCTTGTACAATGTGAAGACAAAAACCCCAAAAGTCGCCAAATCATCAGGACGTAAGTGGCTGCGACTAGAAGGAAATGTGTAATCGGTGCGAGCGTTTTCAGGGGACACCCCATATTTAGAGCTTATGACAGAGAATACACCAGCGCTGACCCCCCAGAATGCCCCTCTTCCCCGTCCGTGTCATAGGAGCTATTGGGAAAATAGAATGGTATTTGGTGTACCCAATTTACTCCGCACACCTTACATATTCACTTCGGGGTTGCTAATGCTACTACATCACTTGATAAATTCTTTGAGGGGTGCAGTTTTCAAAATGGGGTCACTTTCTAGAGGTTTCCACTGTTTTGACACCTCAACGGCTTTGTAAAAGCGACATGGTGCCTGAAACTGATCACAGCCAGATCTGCCCTCTAAAAGCTCCTTGGCGCGCCTTCCCTCCTGCGTCTCGCTGTGCGTCCATATATTAGTTTACAACCACAAGTGCGGTACTATGGTAGTCCGGAGAAGTTGCCTAACAAATTGTGGGATGCGTTTTCTCCTTTATCCCTTGTGAATGTGCAAATTCTAGGGTTAAACGAAAATATTAGTAAAATAAAATCAAATTTGAAAATTTCACCTCCATTTTGTATTAATTCCTGTTAAGCACTTATAGGGTTAAATTACTAGGTATATGTTGTTTTGGCTTATTTAAGGGGTGCAGTTTTGAAAATGGGGTGATTTATGGGGGGTTTTAATACAAGGGTCTTTCAAAACCCCTTCATAACTGGATTAGTCCCTTAAAAAATGGGTTTTAGAAATTTCTTGAAAATTTTGAATATTGTTGTTTCACTTGTAAACCTTATAATGTCCGTAAAAAATAAAAGGGTGACTAAAGTTTGATGCCGACATAAAGCAGAGATCTGGGACATGAGGTTTAGGATATAATTTTGGTGGTCTGACTTTCTGTATGCAATGCACATCATTTCAAACTTTATAAAATGCATATTTTTCAAAATTTCCACCAAATTTCCTATTTTTTCATAACTAAACACAAAACATAATATCAACCAAAATTTACCACTAACATGAAGTACAATGTGTTACGAAAAAACAATCTCAAAATCACTTTGGTAAGTTAAAGCGTTCCAAAGTTATTGCCACATAAAGTGACACATGTCCGTTTTGAAAAATCGAGCTTGGTCAGGAAGTCAAAAAGTGCCATTGGCGGGAAGGAGTTAAAGGGGCTCTATCACTAGGAAAAGTCATTTTTAACTAATCACACCTTTGCATAGCCTTTAGAAAGTCTATTTCACACCTACCTTTTGTATGTAGATTGTCTCAGTGGTTTCTGAATAAGTCCGTTTATATTCATATGCTAATTAGACTAGTGCACGATAGATGGTGCACACCTCTCTCTGCTGTTTTCTATGGGAGGCTGCTGCTGCTGATGATGATGACTCAGCTTCCTGTTTGCTTCACACACATAGAAGATAATGGGAGAGAGGAGGCTGCTGGGAACTTCCTGAGCTGGCTGGAGGCTCATTAGCACATGAATAAAAACAGACTTATTCAGACACCACTGAGGCAATCTACATACTATAGGTAAGTGTGGAATAGACTTTCTAAAGGCTATGCAAGGATGTGTTTAGATAAAAATGACTTTTCCCAGTGATAGAGCCCCTTTAACAATACAAAGATGTAATAATAAAAAAAAGACATATATATGCAAACATTGGAAAAATAAGAAAGGAAATATTGTAAAAACTGTCTGGGAGCGTCAGTATAAGAAAATGAACTGATACACACTGAAGGTCCATTCACACGGAGTAAACGCACGCTCATTTTGGCAATATACATGTGTAAAAATAAGACTCCAATTGACTTCAATTAAATTTTTTTACATGTGTAAAAAAAATATGTCAAAAACACGTCAAAATACACGTCAAAAAAACACGTCAAAATACACGTGTAAAATGTCATTGAAGTCAATGGGAGTCTTATTTTTACACGTGTATTTTGCCAAAATGAGCGCGCGTTTACTCCGTGTGAATAGACCCTAAATGTGGCTCCAAATAATCTGACAAAGAAGTCCTGTACCTTATGGCTTTTTATGAACCCCATGACTCCAACATACCTTTTCTAATGTGAGGTGGACTGAGTGGGCACCGGCATCACCTACCTGGGCAAACATTGACTGAACATAAACAGCTCAGAGAGGTCGGAGTAACATGTCAAGAATCATTCTAATCAAAATGTAATGTCAAGAAATTTAAAGGCAAGGAAAATGCTGGTCATTCATTAGCACAGACGGAATAAGGTACACCAGCAGATGACTAGTTTGTGTGCCATTGCTGCCTAGAGAAACAGAAAGGTAGAAATAGACAATGGAAAGAAATGTATTTAATTCCTGTTGCACTATGCTCAAGAGAAAATCAGATGTTTTTGTGAGCAGTATCAAAGTCTTCTTTATAAACAATCATTCACACTACCATTGGTGACTCTCAGTAGTGTCTGTAGCTATTGTCTGTTACTAGATTTTAGCAACAGACACCAGCTGAACCATCACAAATCCGTTAAAATTTCCATACACTTCAATGGGATTTTATCTTGTGTCCGTTCGTGTCCGTTTACACACAATCCATCAGAAGTCTATTTTTCCATTAGTTGCTGTCCATTATTTTGTGTCCGTTGTTTTCTGCACATGTTCAGAAAGCAGACAGAAGACGGAAACCCGACAGGCAGTGTCCGGCTGTGAGCACTGGTGAGCGTTTTGTGCTCTCCACGGCGAAACTGTTTTTGTTTTTTTTTTAACTGGACACAAAGTCCTGCATGGGTACCCACTCAAAGTACCCACTCAAATGAATGGGTTTGAAAAATGACTGCAGGTTTCCGTCTCCTGTCCAGTTTCAGGCAGAAAACAGAAACCTGCAAAACGGAGACCCCGGGCGCAGATGTGAACCTGGCCTTAGTGTCTATTATGATAGGTGTCTGTTTTTTTGTTTGTTTTTTTAATGGACACCTTCATAACTGAATCCAACAGCATTGTGAACCCTGCCTTACTGCTCTTGTTAAGCTCCTATTAGGTACATCAAAAGGAAAATTAGAGGGTTTTTTTTAGGAAAATGAAAAACCTCATTTCACTTATGTTGTACCTATGATGGTAGGAGTACAGTAACTGTTTATAAGAAAGGAGAATTTAACACTTCTTCAAATTTTGCAGCACCTAACATCATTCTTGCCGAATGTTATCAGATGTGATTCAACCCTATTTACATTATATACATTATATACATATTGCTATAGTTCTGAAGGCCCTAGGAGGTTCAATGCTTTACTACTTGGGTATCTCTAATAAAGTAGCCATTCAGTAGACACATACCCTGTGTAGACAAGAATGTGATCTAGAAGTCATGACATAAACAGAAAATGTGGTATAGGGTATGTCCTACATACAATGTCAAAAACATTACATTTTTTCCTTTCTATACAAAAAAAGAAGGAGAAAGAACACAACAGGAGATAGCAGAAAAGGTAAGTGGCCACTGGATATCAATATCAATAAGACTTTGATATCATAGTGTAGGTGATATCATATACTTCAGGATTTATAGTGCACCATCAGGGCATTGTCATGCTACAGTGTAAAGATAGGTCACTTCCATGTACAGGACAAGGTACATAAGTTTATTATTAATTATTACATTCTAATTAAACTTGCACAACAATATATAACAAGGAAAAGAAGATGGGAGCAGTATTCAGGTAATTGCCTCAATAGGGGACTTATTAAATAAAATTAATAAAGACAATTAAGGTCCCTCCACACTGGCACTTTCAGGGGTGTATCGGATTTTGACAGCATGCAGTACTTTTTGGATTTTATCAGGCTCAGTAGATCCAAGCAAGGTTTCATACCAGTTTTAACGTCCCCCTCCTTGATGTCAGCTTCATCTTTTCATAGTGCATAACATTGGATACCAACACTTATATGTGAACCGTGTGGACTCTGAACCAGTCCTCTTTAATAATACAGAAATGACAGATAAGCAATGTCATAGTAAACCAACAAAAAACAGGGAAATACCCCCCATACCCAACTGTCCCCCTCTCCCGTTACCATTTTTATGCTATACTATTTTGTACATATGGCGCTGCCATTTATTAACCCTATCATGTTCTTCATTCATGCAGCTCTCAACTAAGATGGTTACTTGGCTGAGCAAACTGCCCCAGATTAATGAAAGTGTATGATATTGTTTGATGAATATGGTGTATTGTCAGGCTAGGCTCACATCTGCACTGGAGTCTCCGTTGAAATCCTTTCTCTGTGCTGGTGTCAGTATAAAAACGGCGGACACCCGACGAGCACATGGAGGAACCCTTTATAGTCTATGGTCTGCGGGTAACGGCTTTTTTAGTGGTCCAGAGATCTGTCGGAACCCGAATGACAAAGACCCGTATGCAGATGTGAACCTAGACTTAGCATATGTAGTCTAATATTATACCAGTGATTAGTTGAACTAAAAGTTCTTGGGGCTTTTTTGCACAATTTTTGGTGAAATTATACCAGAATTATGGTGCATTTTATGCTAGGTCACACTAGCGTAACTCTGTCCGGTTAAAAAGCGAACCCCATTAGGCTATAATCGGGACCGCAGGTTTTCTGCCTGGTTTCCGCCTGAAATTGGCGGAGAGGAAAGGCCTAGCATAATTTAAGTGGAATGGGGGACAGAGTCCCTGAACGCTAGTGTGACTGCAGCCTTACTTGATAAATCTTCACTATTGTAGGTGCTCACTGCTTGTTTGAGATTTCTGACTCTGACTGAGTCAGGTATCAGCAGCCAGGTATCACACCTCATGTGGTTAATATCAAACCTAGAGGTGGTGATTGAGGTCACATCTTATTAAGTCATGAATGGAAAAGGCTTCTTAAAACAGAAGCCCTAAGTTCTCTGGACGTAAAGGGATCCTATCATTAAAACGCAATTTTTTATGACTAACACATAGGAATAGCTTTAAGAAAGGCTAATCTTTTCCTACCTTTAGATGTCTTCTCCATGCCGCTGTTCCGTAGAAATCCCGGTTTTCGTTGGTATGCAAATGAGTTCTCTCGCAGCACTTGGGGCAGTCCCCACCTCTCAAACAGCGTCCCCAATGCTGCGAGAAAACTCTCCAGCCCCGCCTCCATCTTCTTCAGGAACGGCCTCTTCACGCGTCTTCTTCCATTGCTGGGGGTCAAACTTCTAAGCCTCGGGCAGAGCCGACTGCGCATGCCCACAGGCCACAAGAAAATGTGTAAGCGGCCATCTAAAGGTAGGAGAAGAATAGCCTTTCTTAAGGCTATTCCTACGTGTTAGGGGGCATTCACACGGAGTAACGCCGGGCGTCTATTACAGCCGTACACGCTGGTGCTACAGCAGACTGCAGAACACTTCCCATTCACTTCAATGGGAGCGCTCGTAAACGCCGCTGTTACAAGCGCTCCCATTGAAGTGAATGGGAAGTGTTCGGCAGACTGCCGTAACGCCGGCGTGTACGGCTGTAATACACGCCTGGCGTTACTCCGTGTGAATGCCCCCTAAGTCACAAAAAATTGCGTTTTAATGATAGGATTCCTTTAAATAATCAACATGAATATGTGATATGACTTTAACAGTTTACCTATATATACTAGAATATCAGTTGTTACCTGATTATGAAATATTGATGTGAGTCACTGTGTTCTATGACAATTTTTATATAGCTATAGTTTTAAGTAGCTTCCTCCAGTTGCTGTGACTACAGCGTGTACGCTTCTCGTGCCTGTGGCAGTGCCAGAGTGATTAGCGGTTGCCAGAGTGACAGAGCGAGCGAGTTGCCTTTTTATGATACGCCCCGACTCGGTCATGTCATCAGACTGTTGTAGTGCAGTATGGGGGAAACGGCCTGTCGTCGTTTCTGGCATCAGTGATGCTTGTTTTATCTCACTCTGAATAAAGCGTGCTTATGGAAGAGAGGTTTTTTCTTTCTCTTTAGCTATAAGGACATGTTTAGAGCGTGCCCCCTTGTACAGCCAGGCAGACGCAACAATTCAGATAAGTACCTTCACATTATACAGTATGTTCTGTGTCGCTATAGAGGAGCAGTGCCAGACATTTTCTTCTTTCTGCACTTGTTACTTGTGGACTTTGTTCAATTGACGTGAGTACACCCATGTTTGGCACTGTGACTTAAACCATGGAGGTGGAAATGAATATGAGTGTGAATATTGCAATCTGTATCGAGTGAACAAACATTCAATACAGACACAGAGAATGTTGGTAACTTTTTGATCAATGCAACATTAAAGACACTTTACAGGTTTTTAGTACTACGGAATTACAACAGAAAGTGATACAATTGACTCACTGTGAGTCCCAAGAGACTTTGAGCCTATAAAGAAGAAAACCAATAACAGGAAGATCCGTAATTTTTATAGGAGTGGAATAAAATCCAGTTACATTGTTCCCTGGAATTTATATGTGTGGTTTTAAGACAAAATGAACAAGAATATAAACAGATTACAACTGAGTTGTGTAAAGCAAAAGTGGAGTTACGAACACGTCGGTCTGAAGCTCAATGTCTACATTTTTTTAAAAAAGTTGGAGAAAATGTCAGTTCTGACTCAAGCAGAAGTTGAAGAAAAAGAGAGGGATAAATTCCTCAGGGATAAATGCAACTTTGACTCAGGTCATGTTTTCGATTATATTATTAAGAGACAAAAGCGAGGGAGAATTAGGAGGAATCGTGTCTCTGACTATCTTACCACTGAATCAGAATCAAGCACAGATGATTCAGCCAGGAACATCAGAAAAAGGAGAGACCCCAAATAGATCAGAAGGAGATCTCTTTAGGAAACAAATCGTGAGTGGACGGTAGAGGCATAAGAGAAGCCAGAAGAGGAAACAAGTGACATGGCGTTAGCCTCATAATACTTTGACTCTTCTAAAATCAATGTTGTTAATTTAACACCTTACAAAGTGAATGATGACTGAATCTCTATACTATCTAAGGGAGCCTTCACACAGAGTTTATACTCGCTCATTCTGAACATAAAACTCGTTCAGAGTGAGCAGCATAAAAAACAGATCCCATTGACTTGAATGGGTGCCGGCATATGCGCGCTACCCATTGAAATCAATGGAAGGATTTTTACCTATTGCTTTCATTAGACTTGAGTTGCACCACTTCTCTGGAATGCTCTATTCTGGGCAATCGGATTAATTCCCAACTGCTACATCTTCAAGCGCATCTTAAAGACACATCTTTCCAGACAGGCCTACCATAATTCCTAATGCAAAACCTTTCTGTAGCTAGAATTCCTAAAACTAATGCTCCTCTGTTCACGCTCCCACATTACCCCACAGGATATGATGCCGTATCGGACTATAAGTTTATATGTTCAAGAACCCTCTGTATATTAAAGAGGACCTTTCATGTCCTCATGCATATGTGGCTTTATATACCGCTAGAAAACCGACAGAGTGCAGCTATATCTACATCCAGCTACAGAATGTGTCACCACCCACAGTAATGAAAAATAGCCTGGAATTAATCATGTCACTTATAAGGGAAAGAACCTGTAGTCCCAGAACTGAGTACAGTTATACCTACATCCAGGTACACATTGTGTCACCTCCCCCCCCCCCCCTTACTCAGTAAGGGAAACCAGCCATGGTCTGAGAACAAAGTGTAGGTATAACTACATCTGGGTACATAGTGTGTCACCACCCATAGTAATGAGAAATAGCCTGGAATGAATCAGTGTGTTACTTATAAGGAACAGAACTGTATTCCCAGAACTGAGTGCATTTATATCTACATCCAGGTACACAATCATCATACAGGTACATCATACCTCCCCCGATGAAGGAAAACAGCCATGGTCAGAGAACGGAGTGCAGTCCAAACTGTTTCCAGGTAAATTAAATCACCTTTAAATCACGCTCCCCATGACAACCACAGATGGAATAGGCAATGGGAAATCCTTCAGTCCCCACCCTGAACTGTCATTGTGGATGTGTGTGTGTGTGTGTGTGTGTGATGTGGTAAGACCTTCCAAAATTCCCTTTTATGGCCCTTGACGTGAGCCCTTCCAAAAAAAGTTACAGGCCCTTAAGCTGAGCTACCAGCAGAGATTGAGGCCCTTCAGGTGACTTCAGCCTTCTACCTGAAGAGTTTTAGGCCCTTTAACTTAGTTCAGCCTTGCACCAGCAGAGATTTGTTGGTTCTTTGGGTGAGTGAAGCCTTTAAAAAGCAGTGCTTTTGGCCCTTGGCATGAGTAGAGCCTTTAGAAATCAGTGTTTTTGGCCCTTGGAGTGAGTGGAGTCTTTAGAAAGCAGTGTTTTTGGCCCTTGGCATGAGTAGAGCCTTTAGAAAGCAGTGTTTTTGGCCCTTGGAGTGAGTAGAGCCTTGCAACAACAGGGTTTTTGGCCCTTGGAGTGAGTGGAGCCTTGCAACAGCAGGGATTTTGGCCCTTGGAGTGAGTGGAGCCTTTAAACTACAGTGCTTTCGGCCCTTGGCATGAGTAGATCCTTTAGAAAGCCGTGTTTTTGGCCCTTGGAGTGAGTGGAGCCTTTAGATAGCAGTGTTTTTGGCCCTTGGAGTGAGTGGAGCCTTTAAACTACAGTGCTTTTGGCCCTTGGATGAGTAGAGCCTTTAGAAAGCAGTGTTTTTGGCCCTTGGAGTGAGTAGAGCCTTGCAACAGCAGTGTTTTTGGCTCTTGGAGTGAGTGGAGCCTTTCAACTACAGTGCTTTTGGCCCTTGTCATGAGTAGAGCCTTTAGAAAGCAGTGTTTTTGGCCCTTGGAGTGAGTAGAGCCTTGTAACAGCAGGGTTTTTGGCCCTTGGCGGGAGTTGACACACTAACCAGCAGAGTTGGGGGTATAAGGGTGGATTGATCCTAGTAGGATCAGAATTGTGCAGCGCTGATGGAGGAGGAGTATGAGGAGGAGGAGGAATTGGAGAGGGTGAGCACACACATGCAACTTCATGTCGGGGTGCTTGACACCGGTGGACATGAAAATGATGGGTCTATCCAGTGGCTGTTCATTTTTATGAGCGTCAGCCGGTCAGCACTGTCAGCTGACAGCCAGCTGCGCTTATCCGTAATTATGCCACCGGCAGCGCTGAAGACCCTTTCGGAAAGCACGCTGGCGGCAGGGCAGGAAGGGACCTCCAATGCATACAGCGCAAGTTCCAGCCACAAATCCAACTTGGAGACCCAATAAGTATAGGCCGCAGAGGGATCGGAGAGGACAGGGCTGGTGTCGGCCAGGTACTCCCGCAACATGCGCCTATACTTATTCCTCCTGGTGACACTAGGCCCCTCAGTGGCGGTACTTTGGCGAGTGGGTGCCATTAACGTGTCCCAGACCTTGGAGAGTGTGCCCCTGCCGGGTGTGGACCGGATGACAGTTTGTCGCCTGTTGGAGGAACTCTCCTGTGTGCCGCCAACGACAGTTGATGGAAACATCTCCATCATATTCTGCACCAGTTGATTGTGGCAATCACTCATGCGACTGGCCCTCCCCTCTACCGGAATAAAATTACAAACAAAATTTTTATACCGGGGGTCGAGGATTGCAAAAATCCAGTAGTCGTTGCTCTCCAGGATTTTGGCAAAGCGTTTGTCAGTTGCAAAGCACTCCAACATGTATTCAGCCATGTGTGCCAGAGTGTTACTTGGCGTCACTTGGCTGCCCCCACCGGAATGCTCACTCTCCATTTCCTCCTCCTCCTCCATTTCGCCCCAACTGCGCTGCAGCAATGGGACGCAATGAACTGCTCCGCTAGCCTCCTGTGTGACAATGAGATCTGCCACTTCATCTTCGTCCTCCTCTTCCCTCAATGTACACTATGAAGCGGACAGGAGTGTGCCATGAACATCCTGCTGGGATGTTTCAGCACCTATGCCCGACTCCTCAGCGTCCAATGCGTTATCCCTGATGGCGATGAGGGATTCTCGCATCACACACAGGAGGGGGATTGTGACACTCACAATTGCGTCATCACAACTGACCCTCATGGTTGACTCCTCAAAGACACGCAAGATCTCGCATAAGTCTGCCATCCATGGCCACTCATGGTGCAGAAACTGAGGAAGCTGACTCTGAGGAACCCTTGGGTTTTGGAGATAGTACTCCATCAAGGGTCTCTGCTGCTCACACACTCTACTCAACATGTGGTACGTCGAGTTCCAGCGTGTGGGGACATCGCACATCAGCCGATGTTCTGGCAGATGAAGGCGTTGCTGGAGGCCTCGGAGGCTAGCAGCGGCGACTGTGGACTTGCGAAAGTGGGTGCACAAGCGCCGCACTTTCACCAGTAGCTCGGCTACATTGGGGTATGTTCTCAAAAACCGTTGCAGAGGTTGGCAGAGCTCCAGAGCCGCTACCAGGTTGCTGCCGTTATCACACACGACCATGCCTGGGCCCAGGTGCAGCGGCGAAAGCCATGTTGCTGTCTCATCAAGGAGGGCATCCCTCACCTCTGAGGCAGTGTGCTGTCTGTCCCCCAAGTTTATGAGCTTCAGCACGGCCTGCTGAAGTCTCCCCACGCCAGTGCTGCAGCGTTTCCAGCTGGTAGCTGGGGTCAATGTGATGGCGTTGGAGGTGGAGGAGGAGGAAGGTGGTGGTTCAGAGCCCCTGCCAGGAATGTTGGGTGAGGAACTGAGGTAGACCGCCCCAGATTGTGACCAGCCTCAACTACATTCACCCAGTGCGCTGTCAGTGAAATGTAGCATCCCTGTCCGCATGCACTTGTCCACGCTTCGGTGGTCAAGTGGACCTTTGTGCAAATCGCGGAACTTAGGGCCCGCCGGATGTTGCGTGACACGTGCTGGTGCAAGGCAGGGACAGCACACCGGGAGAAGTAGTGACGGCTAGGGACGGCATAGCGAGGAGCCACACTTCCCATCAGGTCACGGAAGGCCTGAGTTTCAACAAGCCGGAACGGCAACATCTCCTGGGCCAGCAGTTTGGAGATGTGAGCATTTAAGGCTTGTGCATGGGGGTGGGTAGCGCTGTATTTTTGCCTGCGCTCTAAAGTCTGGGAGATGGTGGGTTGTTTTGAGGAGGCGCATGATGGTAAAGGAGAAGGAGCTAAGGCAGGAGAAGGACGTAAGGCAGGAGAAGGACGTAAGGCAGGAGAAGGAGCTGAGGCAGGAAAAGGGGAGGATGAGGAAGAATTCCCCAAAGTGGTCGAGGAAGATGTGGAGGTTTCCTGGCTGCTGGTCTGGACTGCAGTGCCAGCACTGGCAAGAGTGGGAGAGGCAGTGGCGGCAACGTCAGACGACGATAGTACAGAATTTGCTCTCTGCCACTGAGCCCAGTGCTTGCCTTCCAAATGACAGCGCATGGCAGTGGTTGTGAGCTTGCTCTTTTCAGAGCCCCTACTCAGTTTTGAGTTGTAAACGGCACTATATTTGTCCGTTGCACAGACATTTAAAAAATTCCACATCACCGAAGACCGTGGCCTCGATGGGGGAGGTTTTCTAGGCTGGCTACAAGAGGGAACATTTTCGGCCCTGCTGGCTGTGGCCTGTCTTCGGTGAACCAGCTGTCCTCTGCCTCCTGACATGCCTCTGCCTCTAGCCACCCTCTTTGGTGCTGTAGTTCCCTCCACATCTCCACTGCTCTCCCCGCTTGACATGCGCCCTGTTCAGGTCGGGTCAGTGGCCTCATCATCCACCACCTCCTCTTCCAAATCCTCCAACTCCTCTTGCGCAATGACGACGTCAACAGGTTGACCTGATGGCAACTGTGTCTCGTCATCGTCGTCACTGAGGGCCGATTGCTGGTCAACAGAAACAACAGGAGATAACGGATGCTCCAGTGTTTGTGCATCAGGGAAGTCATCTGTTACCTCTGGTGATTCAGGACGTGGTGGGACAGAGAGACACAGTGAATGGAGCCAAAAACAGCTCCTGGGAGGTGGGAAAGGTGGGATTAGGTTGCTGGGAAGATTGGGCATGTTGTGAGGAAGGAGGATCAGTCTGTTGGGTAGGAGGCGGAGTTGAGGTAGAGGCTGACTGGCTGGTGGAGAATGTGCTGGAAGCATTTTCCACCAGCCATTGTAACACCTCTTCCTGGTGCTCGGGCTTACTTAGGTTTGTACCCTGCAGCCTACTCAATGTGGTCATCAAGCAGCGCCGCACCTCCCATGAGGCAACCTGAAGCGAGCGCTTCAGGCGGCGCTATGCCAGGGCCTCAGGGAGGGCGGCATTTTTGCTAACCTAAGCCAGTCCAGGACAAGCTGTCCTGGACTGGCTTAGCACGGAGCGGTGGTTTGGGGAGGCCACTGGAGCAGCGCTGCTCCGGCAGCCTCCCCGCACGCTCAGGCAGAGCGCAGGCAGTCTCCGGGCCTGCTCTCTGCCGGCGAACGACACTAAGCCACGCCCCCTCCGCTAAGCCACACCCATCTGCTAAGCCACACCCCCGCTCCACCCCCTCCCCCGGCGGGGGGGGGCGGCTTTCTGCACTTCGCCTCGGGCGGCGAAAGGGGCAGGTTCACCCCTGTCATCAAGCCAGGGACTGTGGAGAAGGGTAATTGCTTGCTGCCGCAGAGCTGTAGGCGCAGTAGACGATGTTGGTTGAGCGCAACCTTGCTGAACATCTGCATTTCCACGTCCTCGTCCTCTTCCCTGTCCCCTTGCGCTAGCTTTGCGCATTTTGGATATACTATTCCCTTTTTGATGGTCTATACACCACAAAGAAAAGCTGTTTTCCAGCTCTATATGAACTTGGAAATGCAGTGGATTGCTTCAATTTTTCAGGCCCCCCAAAAATGCAAGGTTTTTATCAGGTATATGAACTTGGAAATGCAGTGAATTGCTGCAAATTTTTCAGGCACCCCAAAAATGCAAGATTTTTATCAGGTATATGAACTTGGTAATGCAGTGGATTGCTTCTATTTTACAATTAACAGCAAAATGCAAGGTTTTTATCAGCTATATGAATTTAGAAATGCAGTGAATTGCTGCAATTTTGCAGGCCCCCCCAAAATGCAAGTTTTTTATCAGCTATATGAACTTAGAAATGCAGTGAATTGTTTCAATTTTTCAGGCCCCCAAAAAATTCAAGGCTTTTTTCAGCTCTATATGAACTTGTAATTGCTGTGGATTCTGGCTATTCTATGTGCGGACAGCCAACAATGAAAGCTGTTTCTCTGCTATGTATGAAGTTGTATCTGTTGTGTATTCCTGTTTTCCACCGTCCGTGGAAAGCTGGACTGATGTCCCTACAGTGTATAGCTCTGAGAAGAGCTCTTGGTTTTCTTCTTTAATTCTTCCCTGCCTATCTGAAACTAATCGCTATCTAGCCCTCAGCAGATGTCTTTCTCTCCCTACCTCTGACCGCTAAAATGGTAAATAGGGCGGCGGCCGTTCTTATGAATGGGAGGTCACATGTTTTCGGCAGCCAATGGATTTTTTCAATTTTTTTCACTGCTTCTGTTGTCGTAGTTCCTCTCCCACCTCCTCTGCACAGTTATTGGGAGGAGGCACAAATTTTTACTGCGTATGTGGCCTTGTATTTGATTGTGAACTAATACATCGAACGCCATGATATTCGATCGAATACTTATTCGATTGAACGGCGTTCGCTCATCTCTAGTATAAATACATCTGGGTACATAGTGTGCCACAACCCATAGTAATGAGAAATAGCCTGGAATGAATCAGTGTGTTACTTATAAGGGACAGAACTGTATTCCCAGAACTGAGTGCATTTATATCTACATCCAGGTACACAATGCATCATACCTCCCCCGATAAAGGAAAACAGCCATGGTCAGAGAACAGAGTGCAGTCCAAACTGTTTCCAGGTAAATTTTGTGTTCCCATCCTAATACACCAGGCTTGTATTGCTGCTGCAGTTTTCTCTTAGTATAATGGAGCCTGTCACAGGCCCATCTGACATCTCTGTACTGCTAATCATTTACTACATAACTTACACAATACAGACAGGTTATTTTTATATACGTAATATAATAATCTATACTAAAAAAGTCGTATTTACAGCCTGCGCTTATGAGACTCACTGCCTTTACAGCTAGCATAATTAACTTTCTGAAGGATATATAACACGGCACTGCCAATAGTCCCAAATTCACATAAAGCACAGCACTGGAGAGACTTTCTTCACCTTAGTGGTGCACGACTTCTAATAAAGATGTCCAGTAAATCAGGGATGATAAGGCAGAAAGAGATGGAAAGAGAGAGCACTCACCATGATACAGCAAAAATTTCCAGCTTCCCAAGGGGGCAGCTCTCTCCAGCGGCTGGTTGTATTTTTATCCGAATGGAATAAAGCTGGAAATTTTTACTATATCATGGTGAATGCTCATTCTCTTTCTGTCTTATCATTACTGTCTTTACAACTAGCACTTATCCTAGATGTGAGGAAGAAATTTATATGTCAATATTCACATTATATTTTGCTAAGAGAGTGTTGGTCCACCACAACAATGCAACAGCATGCAGACAAAGCAGCGCCATGTATGGTCAGCTCCTACTGACTTAAAAGGGGTTTACCCGTCTCAGGGATTTACCTCCTCTCTCCTCCTTTTCCTGGTTTCAATGACAAGTTGGTGGGTGAGCTTAGTATGTGTGATGTACTTCCTCGAAACTGCACAGAATATCTAGATTTACATGCAGAACATGGGCATAACTAGCAGAGACAGGGCCTCATAACAATCTTTTGACTGGGGCCCTACTCACCCTCACACAGCATAGCAGGGCCGCCATCAGGAATTTTGGGGCCCCATACAGCCTAAGTTTCTGCACCCCCCCCCCCCCCGCCATTTTAAAACTACTTTATTTTGT
This sequence comes from Leptodactylus fuscus, assembly GCF_031893055.1. Taxonomy (NCBI): domain Eukaryota; kingdom Metazoa; phylum Chordata; class Amphibia; order Anura; family Leptodactylidae; genus Leptodactylus; species Leptodactylus fuscus. Next base: position 149,031,828 of record NC_134265.1, read on the forward strand.
GACATACCAATTATGTATTACCTCCCAACTTTTGAAGAGGAGAAAGGGGGAGAAAATGTGCGGCGCAGTCTGCGCGCCGCAACAAATTTGGCCCCGCCTACTTTTCTGTTGACTCCGCCCATTCTCATTCATTTTTCATGTGCTCCCACACAGTATAATCCTCCTACAGTCACCTGTAAATTATATGCCTCCCCTCCATCTCTCCCCCAGTTTCATATACACCCTTCCTCTGCCCCCAGTTTCATGTCCCCCTCCATCTCTGTCCCCAGTTTCATGCTGTTCTCCCCCTTTCAACTGCCCACAGTTTCATGTCCCCCCCGTCTCTGCCCCATTGTCATGCCATTCCCCCCCTCATCTGCCCCAGTGTCATGCCATTCTCCCGCCTTCATCTTCCTCAGTGTCATGCCATTCTGCCCCAGTGTCATGCCGTCCCCCCCTTCATCTGCCCCAGTGTCATGCCGTTCCCCCCCTTCATCTGCCCCAGTGTCGTGCCATTCCCCCCTTCATCTGCCCCAGTGTCATGCCGTTCTCTCCCCACCCCCTTCATCTGCCCCAGTGTCATGCCGTTCTCTCCCCACCCCCTTCATCTGCCCCAGTGTCATGCCGTTCTCTCCCCACCCCCTTCATCTGCACCAGTGTTATGCCATTTTCCCCCCCTTCACCTGCCCCAGTGTCATGCCATTCTCTCCCCACCCCCCTTCATCTGCCCCAGTGTCATACCATTCTCCCCCCCTTCATCTGCCCCAGTGTCATGCCATTCTCCCCCTCCTTCATCTGCCCCAGTGTCATGCCATTCTCCCCCCTTCATCTGCCCCAGTGTCATGCCGTTCTCTCCCCACCCCCTTCATCTGCACCAGTGTTATGCCATTCTCCCTCCCTTCATCTGCCCCAGTGTCATGCCATTCTCCCCCCCTTCATCTGCCCCAGTGTCATGCCATTCTCCCCCCCCTTCATCTGCACCAGTGTTATGCCATTCTCCCCCCCCCCTCATCTGCCCCAGTGTCATGCCATTCTCTCCCCACCCCCTTCATCTTCCACAGTGTCATGCCGTTCCCCCCCTCCCCTTCATTTGCCCCCCAGTTTCATGGGCCCCTTCATTATGTTCCATCTTAATGTTAAACACAAAACAAACACTTACACTTACCTCTTCCATCGCTCCCCCGCCGCTCCTCTCTCTGCTCACTCCACTGACATAATTGTAGGCGCGATGTGATGACGTCATCACGCCTACAAACGCCGAAGCCGGGCAGCTGCGTTTAAAGCAGGAGCTGAGCTGTCACAGCTCCTGCTTTAATCGCATATGCATTCTGCTCATCGGCGTCCGACAGACGCCGATGAGCTGAAATCGGGACCGGCAAGTGCTGGGGCGGGCAAATGCCGGGGGACCCCGGCACTTGCCCGACTATGCCCTGCGCTGACGCCAGCCCTGAATGACTGCTGCGGGCGCCAGGGGGCCGGTACATGGTGGCGGGCCAAAACCGGGCCCCCTCCATTTTTCAATTTTGCCGGGCCCCTGATGCCAGTACCAGTAATACTGGCCTATCGGCGGCCCTGCAGCATAGCACCCACATGTCCATAGTGGCCTCCATATAGTATAATGTCCCATAGTGGACTCTACACAGTATAATAATCAACCATGGCCCCGTCACATAACATAATGTCCCATAGGGGCCTTCATACTGTATAATGACCCATAGTGGCCCTTCCACACAATACAATGCCCATTGATTAGCACTGATGCCTTGCAGAGCTGTGGTTCTGAGCTCCAATCCGAACAAGGGCAACATCTGTTTGGAGTTTGTATGTTCTCCCTTTGTTTCCATAAGTTTCCTCCTATATTCCAAAAATATACTGATTGGTAAATTGAATTCCCATAAAAACAACTGACCCTTGGAGATGAGCACTTGTATGGCAGCTACTAACTCCTTGTCCTTTGAGTCTCCATTAGAAAAGCACATTGCAGATGTTTGTCTTTGTTCTTGTGGGATTAATTGATGTTTTTATAGGTGACATTTAGGGACACATACGACTATATTCACTTTTCATTCTATTTTTGAAAACCTGAATAGACAAAAAAGCTATTCTAGCATTACTTTTTATATTAATTTGTACTGCATTCACCTTGTGGCCTAAATATCAGGATTTTATCATTTGGATCATCGTGGATGCAGCAAGTCCAATTAAGTATAGTTTTTTTGGTATTTATATTTTCAATATAAATGGATTTGAATTTTTTTTATTTGACCTTTTTCCACTTTTTTTTTAAAACAAATAACCTGATACATTGCAATACTTCTGTAATATGCAGTCTGCACCATCCGCATGTCCTAATAGGTTTGCCTTTTGGGTACATGAAACCTTTACTTTATGCTTTCAGCTTTATATGGAGCCATACAGAGATCTTATTCTGTATCATTCCGTAGGAATCCTACAGAAAAGCATTCATGCTGCAATTGACTCTGTACATACTCTCTGGTTGTAACCTCCACTAGAAGCATTGCTTCTAAGAGAGAATAACCGATGGTACCAAATCAACATGTCTGATTGTGTAAGAAGCCATGTAGGTGAGGGCTTAACTAGCAAAGACTGGGTCCAATACCAAAAAAAAAAAAAAACACCATGGCATGACGCCCCTTTTCCTGGACCGCACACAGTATAAACCCCATTTAAACACACTATAATGTCTCAAAAGTGGCCTCCAGAGAGTATAATATCCCACAGCAGCTCCTCCACACAGTATAATGACTCATACTGGCCTCTCCACCCTTCTTCTGATCATGGCAGCCTCCATTTACCCTTCTAACCTCTAGGGGGCCCTGTGCTTTCCATATCACATCGTTGGAACACAGGGCCCCATGGAGGGCAGAAAGGAAAGCAGCAGCAGTCATGAGCAGGAATGGGGGTCGGTAAATCAATAGATCCCATTACTAGGAATACTTCAGCAGGCAATGGCAAACAAAAAAAAACATATCAACGATAGGCCCCCTATGGTTGTTATGGTTGTGGGCCCCATGGCAGCTGCTACAGCAAAAATAATGCCCCCTAATTAAAAGTGGGGGTGCTTTCTGCCTGAATATTCTCTCTAATGTCCCTACGACTAGATGTCTCCCTTTTAGCTAATTTACTGTTCACTCTTTTGCCACTAAGGAATTCTGTCCATAAGTACATTCCATTTTGTCCAGCTTATTTTGCTTAGTGACTACAGAGGGCAGTTATTTTCCTTCCAAACGCAGTAAACAAAGAAAGGAGGGATTGATTCTGCTCACACTCTGCACAGATATTTCTGAAAACTATTGCTGTGTGCAAGAGACTGAGGATCCTGCAAATCTCACAGCGGGGTCGTTCACACTACCGTCGGTGTCCGACATGTAGTGTCCGCTCCTAGTGTCCGCTGCAGGGTTTTTCTGTCCGCTTGAGAAGTCGGACATCTTCTCTTGCGGACAGGAAAGGACGGGCACGGAGTGCAAAAGAACGCACCCGATGCCCATTCAAGTGAATGACAGGTGTCACGGACACATCTAGTGTCCGCTCCTAGTGTCCGTGACAGATTTTGAGCGGACACTAGGAGCGGACACTACATGTCGGACACCAACGGTAGTGTGAACGCTCCCTTACAATGTAAGAAAAGTAATTTATGTGTTTGTATCTACTTCTGGCTGCTTGTGTGATTATAGATGGGATGTCACGGAGCAAAGGTATACGTCTTCCTCCGGATGGTCTTTTGAATCAACACGGACGCAAGAGGTCGGGAGACAACAGCAATTTATTGTAATCCACAAAATTAGTAGCCGGCGGCGGTCACATCAACCGTAATAACAATAAGTCCACAGAAGTCACAATCCAATGATAGCTTTGGCTCCTTGGTCCTGTAACTAAATCCTGGCTCTCTACAGAGCTGTGCACAGGCCGGCTAACTCATACTAACTGCTAGCTACAACTATATACTAAAACTGTTACACCTATATCTGTGGGTGGGAAGGGCTGAGTCACAGATCCTTCCCCCCTCACCTATACCAAGGAGAGCAGACTCCCTGTCTACTATGGACAATGCACCATCCAACATCTTCTTGGAGACACTGATCAGATTATCTCCACCCATTGTCCTCACTGGTCCTCACTAGTTAGAGGTATTTGCATACAATGTGCTAACACACTAGACCCCAATCAGCCAACTACACATTGATGTATACAACAGGTTAGAGAATACATTCCACATGAAATATATATTACACATTGCCTATAGTATAGACTCTAACCATCCCGTGACAACCCCTCCCCCTCTCAAAACATGTGCATGACACAATTGGCCTACACAGGTAAATTGGGGAATGCACATCAGTCTCTATAGGTCATATGTCCTCCTGCCGGGATAACCCATCTGCGTTCTGGTGTTGGTTCCCTCGGCGGTACTGAATGGTAAAGTTGTAGGGTTGAAGGGCTGGCATCTGGCAGAAAATTCGGTGGATCCATGTTGGCGTCTCTCTGAGCTTGGCTTCGGGTCACTGCTCCCACAAAGTGGCACTGTAGATTTCCAACATCATTGCCTAACAGAACATCGGCCGGCAGCCCGCTCATCACACCAATTGTGCATCGTTTTGGTCCATAACCATAGTCGAGTTCCACGGTAGCTTTAGGAATACGTTTCCGAGTACCTCCTGCCAACTGGATAGAAAGGCCAGGGCCCTCCTCTAGGGCCTCGGGTCGAACCACTCGGGGGTCCGCTACCGTTAGGAAAGCTCCCGAGTCCCGGAATCCAACAACTGTTCGGCCATCCAGTAGGACCTCCTGCAAGTGCTTCCGCTGAAGGTTTGCGGGATGTGTGGCGGAAGGCTGAATCCCATAGACCCCTGGAGGTGGAACAGATGGGTCATTCATGGAGTCATCTGGAAATGGGGCCAAACTTTCAGTCCTAGGGGTGGTTCCCAGGTAGTGAATAGGCCGGGATGCCACGGTGGCCCGTGCCCCCATGTTAACAGGGCAACTAGCTTGCAAATGTCCAGGCCGCCCGCAACCAAAACATCTGCGCTCTAGCATTCTTCCAGTAGGTCGTTGTCTAGGGACAGGGTTGTTCATAGCTGGAGGCCGATGGGCTGGGGCAAGGGTAGAGGGGGAATTGTAATCCTGAGGCCGGGCACGAAAGGTGGGTGGCTGGCTGAAGGGTGTCTGGCGGACTGTGGTAGTTTTCCGCTCCTCTGCAAACAACCTCTTCCACTGCGGCTTGATGGTCAGGCCCTCATCTGCAAGAGAAGCAGCTTGCTCCACTGTGGCTGGGTTCCGTTCCAGCACCCACTCACGGATCTCAGCGGGGCACTGGGAAAAGTACTGTTCCTTAAGTATGACTTGGAGGATCTTATCGACTGTGACAGCCTCCTCTCCTTCTAGCCAGCGCTTGCATGCTTGCTTCAACTTGTGGGCGAACATGTGGAAGGAGCTTCCCCCATTGTAAGACAAAGAGCGGAACTGAACTCGGTAGGTCTCTGGAGTGACTGCATAATACTTCTGCACCGCTCTTTTAATGGCCTCATAGTCCCGCTGATCACTAGGGTCCATGGCTCTGAGAGCTTCCGCAGCCCCATCTCGTAGATGCCCCACCAGATACCGGACCCAATCCTTCTCTGGGACTTCCATCAGGTGGCACTGGTGTTCGAAGTCCTGAAAATATCCATCAACATCCCCAGCCGCTTCATCAAAGGTCTTGAAGTGTTTATGGGAGACATATGGTGGTTCTCTCACTGTTGGGCTGGGGGTCGACGTTTGATTATAATTCCGCATAGTTATCTCAGCCATTCGCATTTCATGCGCCATTCTTTCCTTTTCATGCGCCATTCTCTGTTCCTCCTTCTCCGTTTCCTGAGCCCTCTGTAATGCTCTACTCCTTTGCTCTGCAGTTGCTCCTAGCCCCAGCACTGCCAACTCCTCCTCATACAAAACAACCCATCTGCTCTTTTGGGTCAGTACCTGCCACTCCTGTATCTCTCCAGTCTCCTGGGGGCAGCCCTCCTCATGGTCGCTTTGCAGGGTCATCTCCTCCAGTGCCTCGATCAGTTGCTCTTTCGTTCTTCCCTGGTAACTCAGGTTTAGTTCCCGGGCCCTTACTTGTAGACTTGCCATAGTCCAGTTCCTGTATTCTGAGGTTGTGGCTCCATTAATCGCTGGGCTGCTGTAGTCCATCTCGCTGTCCGCTGTTGATCCCACCGCTGCCACCAGTTGTCACGGAGCAAAGGTATACGTCTTCCTCCGGATGGTCTTTTGAATCAACACGGACGCAAGAGGTCGGGAGACAACAGCAATTTATTGTAATCCACAAAATTAGTAGCCGGCGGCGGTCACATCAACCGTAATAACAATAAGTCCACAGAAGTCACAATCCAATGATAGCTTTGGCTCCTTGGTCCTGTAACTAAATCCTGGCTCTCTACAGAGCTGTGCACAGGCCGGCTAACTCATACTAACTGCTAGCTACAACTATATACTAAAACTGTTACACCTATATCTGTGGGTGGGAAGGGCTGAGTCACAGATCCTTCCCCCCTCACCTATACCAAGGAGAGCAGACTCCCTGTCTACTATGGACAATGCACCATCCAACATCTTCTTGGAGACACTGATCAGATTATCTCCACCCATTGTCCTCACTGGTCCTCACTAGTTAGAGGTATTTGCATACAATGTGCTAACACACTAGACCCCAATCAGCCAACTACACATTGATGTATACAACAGGTTAGAGAATACATTCCACATGAAATATATATTACACATTGCCTATAGTATAGACTCTAACCATCCCGTGACATGGGATATTACTAAATGTGCTCATAGATTGTTTTTTTATATTGTATTTTATTTGCTTGATTGCATGTATTAGTCCTGTATTTGCAGTCCAGTGTTCCTGGATCTTCTATATTATGGTCACTCGGACTTTTTCACAGGTATTTGCTTGCAGTTGTATAGTTGTTCCTGGCAGAATGGCAGAACATTATCAGCAATGAATGCAGGAGGTGTGCAGACTGCTACTGATTGTACTTTTTTGCTTGTGAAGGGCAATGGTAACCTATTAGAACAGAACCAAGACACCAATGTGAATGGAGGTTTAATTATTTTAAACTTTGCATTTAATACATAAATGGAAAAAAAACACAAGGTTGTTAAGTCCCACACGTTTACCATTTCCCATATTATTGCAATTAGTTTTAGCTAAAAATAACATTTTTTCTAGGCCTCTCTGTAATTACTCCTCCTCATAGTAACACATAATTAAAAAGGCTACAGAAAACCACAGACCACTGCACAGAAATAGGCTCCTTCACCCAACATGACTGTATGAATCATGTTAGAAGTGAGATGTGATGAAATGGATAGGAATGATGGTATTTATGAGACCAAAAATGTATATACTGTTTGTCAAGATAGATTCCCATCACATTTTTGCCATACTGTTGAGGCCTCTCTTACCACATACTACACATACAGTCCTATGAAAAAGTTTGGGCACCCCTATTAATCTTAATCATTTTTAGTTCTAAATATTTTGGTGTTTATAACAGCCATTTCAGTTTGATATATCTAATAACTGATGGACACAGTAATATTTCAGGATTGAAATGAGGTTTATTGTACTAACAGAAAATGTGCAATATGCATTAAACCAAAATTTGACCGGTGCAAAAGTATGGGCACCTCAACAGAAAAGTGACATTAATATTTAGTAGATCCTCCTTTTGCAAAGATAACAGCCTCTAGTCGCTTCCTGTAGCTTTTAATCAGTTCCTGGATCCTGGATAAAGGTATTTTGGACAAACAATTCAAGTTCAGTTAAGTTAGATGGTCGCCGAGCATGGACAGCCCGCTTCAAATCATCCCACAGATGTTCAATGATATTCAGGTCTGGGGACTGGGATGGCCATTCCAGAACATTGTAATTGTTCCTCTGCATGAATGCCTGAGGTTTTGGAGCGGTGTTTTGGATCATTGTCTTGCTGAAATATCCATCCCCGGCGTAACTTCAACTTCGTCACTGATTCTTGAACATTATTCTCAAGAATCTGCTGATACTGAGTGGAATCCATGCGACTCTCAACTTTAACAAGATTCCCGATGCCGGCATTGGTCACACAGCCCCAAAGCATGATGGAACCTCCACCAAATTTTACAGTGGGTAGCATGTGTTTTTCTTGGAATGCTGTTTCTTTTTGGACGCCATGCATAACGCCTTTTTTTATAACCAAACAACTCAATTTTTGTTTCCAAAATGAAGCTGCCTTGTCCAAATGTGCTTTTTCATACCTCAGGCAACTCTATTTGTGGCGTACGTGCAGAAACGGCTTCTTTCTCATCACTCTCCCATACAGCTTCTATTTGTGCAAAGTGCGCTGTATAGTTGACCGATGCACAGTGACACCATCTGCAGCAAGATGATGCTGCAGCTCTTTGGAGGTGGTCTGTGGATTGTCCTTGACTGTTCTCACCATTCTTCTTCTCTGCCTTTCTGATATTTTTCTTGGCCTGCCACTTCTGGGCTTAACAAGAACTGTCCCTGTGGTCTTCCATTTCCTTACTATGTTCCTCACAGTGGAAACTGACAGGTTAAATCTCTGAGACAACTTTTTGTATCCTTCCCCTGAACAACTATGTTGAACAATCTTTGTTTTCAGATTATTTGAGAGTTGTTTTGAGTAGCCCATGATGCCACTCTTCAGAGGAGATTCAAATAGGAGATCAACTTGCAATTGGCCACCTTAAATACCTTTTCTTATGATTGGATACATCTGGCTATGAAGTTCAAAGCTCACTGCGGTTACAAAACCAATTTTGTGCTTCAGTAAGTCAGTAAAAAGTAGTTAGGGGAATTCAAATCAATAAAATGATAAGGGTGCCCATACTTTTGCACCGGTCAAATTTTGGTTTAATGCATATTGCACATTTTCTGTTAGTACAATAAACCTCATTTCAATCCTGAAATATTACTGTGTCCATCAGTTATTAGATATATCAAACTGAAATGGCTGTTGCAAACACCAAAATATTTAGAACAAAAAATGATTAAGATTAATAGGGGTGCCCAAACTTTTTCATAGGACTGTATATAGTGCTGCAATAAAGCTGCCTAAACAGTTGAATCCTGTTGCCAATAATGGAGGAACTTTCTATGGACTGGCACTTGTCAGAAACCCAGCCATTGCAGTGCCTGCATTCATGGACGTATCCATTGGCAACTCGTAAGCTGAAAAGACAGACACCACTAAGATGTAAAAGAAAAAATATATCCTTGTACCGTGTTAGCCAGTGGATATGAAACAGGAGAACAAAACAGGAGAACAATCGGGTGCCCCTGGTTGTCACATATAACCCACACCTGGAGATGCTGAGAGGAATTACACGCAAATTACATCCACTACTGCAAAAAGACAATCATCTAAAATCCATATTTCCAGATCCCCCTCTCCTGTGCTACAGACAGCCACCGAACCTCAGGAATATGATTATTAGCAGCTCACTGTCACCTCCAACTAACAAAGGAACATTTCCATGTGGAAATAAGAGGTGCAAGACCTGCCCGCACATACTGACTACGGACAAAATAAAGATCCCGAACTCTGATCGACACTACAAGATCCCAGGTAACTTCACCTGCAGCACACCTAATGTAGTGTATTTGATATTGTGTACTAAGTGTCCTGAGGGCCTGTATGTAGGTGAGACAGGACAGTCACTTAGGATGAGGATGAACTCACACAGACATATGATTAGAGAACAGAGAATGGACCTCCCTGTGCCAAGACACTTCTGCAATGAAAATCATAATATGACCCACGATATGAAGATCCTGGTACTAAGAGGGAATTTCAAGAGCAGAAAAGATCGCCTCATATGGGAGGTTAAACTTATGGTGAACTTTAACACTCTCCAGAGGGGGTTAAATCAGGCCCAGGGTTTTATGACCTTTTACAACTACTAAACAACACATCACTGATCAAAGAAGCTACAAAACAAGAGAACTTTCCAGTGAACTGATATGTGTTTTTTTTACTGTTTATTTACATTATATTCTGTTCTCCATCTATTTTGCATCTAACACTCCACTTCTCTGTGTATATATATGCCTACCTTCAGAAATTGTGTTATAACATCCTGATGAAGAGACCTCTATAAAGTCTCGAAAGCTCGAAATATGTCATCAAAAAACTTTTTAAGTAGCCATTAAAAAAAAAAACAAGTATCAACTACTGAGGACTTCTCTCAAAAAATTTATTTCACCACTAAGATGGTAAGAGAAAATCTTTTATATTTCCAAAAAATACACTATTCAGCCTTTATCAAACTTTATTGCATAATTGTGATGAATTTGGGAGTGTCACATATTTATTGTTTTTTTATTTTTATTTAATAAAGTAGGTTGAGAAATGTGTTTGTTGCATTTTTGTTAGCTTTTTAACTTTATTAAACATTTTTTTTTTACATTTCTTTTTAGTCTTTTGAAGGGCATACCTCAGAAGTTTAGGTTGAGGTCCACATTGCAGAATCACAGTTTCATTTGTTGCAGATCTTGCTTTGTTTATTGAGTGGACTTTTCTCTCCACATTTTTCAGGCTGACCCCATTGTAGTCTATGGGGTCTGCAGGTTTCCACAGTACACCGCTTTTTAAGTGGATTGTGTTTCCAGTTTTCGGGTCCCCAAGCAGACATGCACAACGGATACCCAGTACAAGTGTGAATCTGGCGTCAGTGGTAGTTTTATGGTACTCTACTCTTGAGTTTGATCTCAGCAAAGATATACTCCCTAACGCTGAAATTGCAACAAAGTAAGGATATGCAAATTCAGGAAGTAGAAGGTGTCGCCAAGCGTTGCAAATTATTAACTTTTGAACACTTCGGTGAGAGGGGCATAAAAGCCAGACTGAAAACAAAAGATTTTTAGCCACCTAAAGCCTCAGAAGATGGACCCTGTTTGTCAATGCGCCGATGACCGCCACTTGTTGCTAAAAGGGAACACCACCATGAAAGTCAATCATGATTCACAGCAACATGGCAATAGAGGTCTGGCCTCTTCATCGATGATAGCTGGAAATTGGTCTAGAGATGACTCAACCAGTGCCATGAAGAGGCCGCCAGCAGTGGTCGTCACAATGGTTTTGCTCCTGGGATTATGGTGTGGGTTGGCATAATGTGCAGTAACCAGACCTCTATAGTCTTTATTTCAGGTAAACTAACAGCTTATCATTACAATGATTTGGTTGTGGAATTATCAGTACAAGGCAAGAAAAAGGAAGCTACACTCTACATAATGTAGCTGGTGGGCCATGGATGCCATCCCTCCAGACCCATGTCCCCTGTCACCTAAACCACATGTACATTGGAATAGCAGCAGCAGGGATTGGTCATCATTACTGACCCCACACAGTATAATGCTCTATTAGTGACCCCACACAGTATACTTCATTACAATGTGTGGAGGCACCAATAGGACACAGTGGAGTAACTAAAGTCTTGTGGGCCCCAGTGCAATCTTTTGTCCCCCAACCTCATCCCTATAGCAAATTCTTGATAGTGATGGTTATGAGTGCTAAGGAGTTTAATCAACCTTAGTGTGGCTAGGGTAATCTGTGGGGCTCCTTGGCTTATGGGCCAGATGGAAGCAGCAATTTCAATACTGTTACCAGTGCTTATGGCCCCCGGTAAGGTTCCTGGGTCACAGTGTGGCTGCACCTCTCCCAAGTTACGACCCCGATAAGACATTATACCACATGAAGGCCACTATTATGGCTTTTTGTGTACATGCCCCTTGTGAGTAACAGGAGTAGCTAATTACCCCCATTATCTTCTGTAGCATACAGATTAATGACATTGACCCTCTACTCGATTTTTGGACCAAAGAAATGTATTTTTCCTAACTTTTCTTGCCTAAAACTTTTAGTGTGTTTTAAAGTCAGATGTGCCTTATTGTCTGAAATACACAGTTAGGAAAACATCTATTTATTCCACATGCATAAAGGATATTCAGATGGATACCAGCTCGATAAGAACCACTAACCAACAAAAACCTACAAACAGTAAAGATTCAAGAAACGAGAGTGGTGGAGGGGGTAAGTATGGGATGTGGAACTTACCTAGACAAAAGGATCAGTGTTGTAGAAGGATATAATATTTGTCCCAAGGGTCCTATGTGTCCTAAACTGATCCAAGGTATTGTTTAGGGCAGGGGTCCTCAAACTGCGGCCCGCGGGCCACATGCAGCCCTCCAAGCACTTCTGTCTGGCCCTGCCGACAATGCCGGCAGGCATGCATTTATAATGAAGCTCCTGGGGAGCTCGGGCCAGGCCATGAAGCGTACTTCACTTTACCTATTGGAGGGCAAGGCTCCCGATGTCTGTGCAACTTGCTCTGCCTTCGGCCCACTGTTTAAAAAGTTTGAGGACCCCTGGTTTAGGCAGTCTGTTTATCTCTGGTTTAGTTTATCATATATTTAATTTCAAAAGCCTCTAGACTCAAAACAGTAATGGTTGGTAGAGTTCTGAAATACACTTAATTTTTCGATGTCCACATTCTACAGGCTATGATCCCTCCCCTTCCCCTGACTGCCCCATATACTGTACGGATGAGTGCACATGGGGGTTTTTGGTCCGGAAACGGAGGTCGCCTCAGGATCCAGACCAAAAAACGGACAACCACGAATGAATGGGCCTAGTCGGGAGGAGGATGTGTCTTCAGGCCAATTCGTGAGGCGAATTGGCCTGAAGAATGAGCATGTCCGTTCTTTTTTTCCGGGAGCCGGAACAAAGAGCTCCTGGAAAAAAGACTTGACTGGGTCCCATTGATTTAAAAAAAAGCTGTACAATATAAAAAAAAGCTGTAAAAACTTTATAAGTTAGGCATTCCTGTAATTGTGCTGACCCACAGGATAAAGTTAGTAAGTAATGTATACCGTATAGTAAGCATCGTAAAAAGTACACGAAAAAATTGAAGAATTGAAGAAATTTAAAATTTTTTTTTTTAAAAAAAAAGCAAATAACATGCCTCGTTCTAGAAGCCATTGTAGGCTGTTTCATTAAGGGTTAATGAATAAAAGCAATACAACAAAAATTGTTGATATTTGCCTGATACAATTTTCCATGTTTTTCTATATACAAGATTTCACAGTTTTTGGTTGCTAACAATTATGTCAGCAAGTTATTACTTACCGTGGCAGTGTACATTAAAAAACAAAAAGTCAAACTTTACAAAGACAGCAAAAAAGGAAGTGGAACAATATAGAAATTGTTTAGTTAAGACATTTATGGGAAATCATGTGACCTGCAGAAAGCGCAGTGCCTATTATTATTGCAATGTATAAACTGAACTGTATATTGGCAAACAATCTTCACCCGTTACTAAAGGTTATAAAGATCAAACTCTTACAGTACTAAGCTTCCAATAAACTCAGGGGTGTAGCACAAGGAGCTGCCCAAAAAGCACAAGGAGTGGAGCACAAGAAGTTGTGATAATTACTAAAAAGATGTCTATGCTATGTCTGAGCCCTCAGTAGGTGATGTTTTTAGTTTTAGTATGGATTCATTTTGCTTTTTACCCCTATAAGTACGTTCTTACTCCTTTAAACAGTCTTACAGGAACAAGAGCCAGCTCTCCTCTAATAACAGTTGCCAACAAATAAAACATCGACCTTTAACATTTGGAATTAGACTAGCCCTTCTCCAAACTTTGAGTGGTTTGTTTGCATTCAATTGCTCTCTCAGTCTAATGTAAGTATCTGGTTTCCTCAATGGACCCACTGCTATGCACCTCATTACATGGATCAGTTGTTCTAAAGGATTGCTTGCCTGTCAAAGATACCTGTTAACATTTTACTTACTGGTTAGTCATCTCAAGATAAGTATTTAAATTTTTTTTAAAAAAAAAGTTGACCACATGGTGTGCAACGAATGCAAAATCCGTAACCGCAAAGTAACACTTTGCAGTTTTATCTGTAGCATTTTTCACAAAAAGTCTGAAGAATTTTCCTCTGCAGACATTCTGCCTCTATTATACCTATACGGGTGTTTCCGTATGTATAATTGACATGCTACAAAAACACAAATTTTTTCCTACAATGTGTGGATAGGATTAGCCAGAATCCCAGTCCAAATTTCAGATAATGTAAAAAGCCACAGCCAAAATGCTGTGTTTTCATAAAGTGGGGCCCTGGCCCAAGGCTGAGGCCCCACGCTGTGGAAATGTAGCTTTTTTTTGTTGTTGTTGCAGATTTTGCTGCACTTTTTTGAGCCAAAGCCAGAAGTGGATTTTGAAGACGGTAGAAATATAACTATTTCCTACATATTTCCCATTCTTTTTGTATCCATGTCCGACTTTTCAAGCAGACAGCAAAACCCGACATGTAGGTTTTTTCTGTCCGCTTGAAAATTCGGACATCTTTACAAATGGACAGTTAAGGACAGGCACGCACCTGATCGCCATGTAAGTGAATGAAAAGTGTCACGGACACAGCTAGTGTCCGCTGTTAATGTCTGTGCGAGATTTTGAACGGATACTAGGAGCGGACACTACCTGTCGGACACTGACTGTAGTGTGAACGCCCCCTAAGAAAAGTCTATGAATATGCTGAGCAACCAGTTTTAACACGTTTTTTCTGTGTCAAAGGTTGTCTGTTCAACAGAACTTGAAAATGTGCGGTTAAAAGTCTCTAAAACTCATTTTTTAGCTCTTTCACAAGCAGGCTAGAGCCTTGAATAACATTTGGACTAACCCACCAATTTTTGGGGAAGTTCTTACCCCCCTATCATGGTTCTTGAAGACCTCATTCACTCAACAGTTCTGTTTTTCACTGACCGAATGTCTGTGAAAAACAAGCATGTCAGTCTGTTTTTGTCCTTATTCACAGTTTTAAAAACCATGAACATCTATGGGTATACTCACATATATTTTTGTATCTGTCAACGATGGAGCATACCAGTTTTCTTGATGGACACGTACAATGATCAGAATAAGCCCATCGGTGACCATACAAATATGTACAGGGCAAATGTAATAAACCAATTAAGACCTGTTTTCTGGAATCAATTAAGCATAAATTTTATGCATCTTTGGCGCACCAGCTCTGTGATTGACTGCAGGAGTGATGTGTACCAGTCACTGGTCTCAGTAGTGTACAACCCAGAACTGTTGAGGCCAAAGGCTAGGTTTAATGAGCTCGCTGTATGTCTAAAACTATCTAATGTTTGTCATTTCTACTCTATATTGGATGTGTCCTTTGGAATAAAAGATACTACAATTATTTGGAAGAAATCTGGAGTGCTGTCCCATTCTTCTGCTTTATGGTATTTTAAAGAGGCTCTATCATTGGAAAAAGTAATTTTTAACTAAGCACATCCTTGCATAGCCTTTAGAAAGGTTATTCCACACATACCTTTTGTATGTAAATCACCTCAGTGGTTTTTGAATGAGCCTGTTTTTTTATTCATATGCTAATTAGCCTCTCAGTGCACCCTGGAAGTTTCATCATGCACCCTCTGCCTATTCACCGGTGAGGTAAGAACCTTTGCTTCTTACAATATCTCTGTGTTTCCTGGTCTTCTAATGGTATATTGGATTGGATAGCTCTATGTATTACTGTTTTGTTATGTCTAACGTGTAACGGCTGTGTGAATGTATGAGTCTACCTAGTACCTAGAGGGTATGGAATGGTGTGTTGGGGTCTGCCATAAAGTCTAACTCTTCCCGGGATCAGACTGGCGTGTCCGGTGGGTCTGGGAAGAGCACCCCTGACGGGTGATCCTACATGCTAGATACCTCCTCATGGATACAATTAGTGATATGGTGTACAAAGTACATCAAATGACTGATAGATCCTCTGTAATTCTCTCCGGTAACCAAAGCGAGATGCCCTGAGTCAGAGGATAAGT
Source organism: Leptodactylus fuscus (assembly GCF_031893055.1). NCBI lineage: Eukaryota > Metazoa > Chordata > Amphibia > Anura > Leptodactylidae > Leptodactylus > Leptodactylus fuscus. The sequence continues at coordinate 149,047,721 of NC_134265.1, forward strand.
CTTGTCTTATGTTTGTCATTGTTTGTCTTATGTTTGTCTTGTACTACGCACAACACTATCTCACATGATATCAGGGGAGTTTGAAAGGGTTTGGGTCATACTTATCTGTTTAGCGTTAGTTTGTTTCACCTTCTGGTTAATATATAGGATATATTTCTATGCAAAAGGTAGCCTGATGTATGTACCGTTCCTAACTCAGAAAGCCCATGGGTTTGAGTGACTGTGATGTGACTGAAGTTTAAAAAGTCACGAATGGCCAAAAGTCGCTAACCGTACTTGGACCCAGCAGCATTTCGGGTGCGGCTGGGGGAAGAGGGCTTGGCTCGAGGGCAGGATTGACAGGGTACAGTACAAAGGGCATTTTATAAGTACAGTAGCGTTATACAGTACTAAAGACAGAGTATATATATTAACCAGAAGAGGGGAGTGAAGTGCAGACATTGAAAATGTATCCAGCTGAGAGAACCATGAGGCTTGTGATGCTTGTGAGATAGTGAAGTATTCAAGTACCGTATATACTCGAGTATAAGCCGAGGTTTTTAGCACAGTTTTTGTGCTGAAAAAGGCCCCATCGGCTTATACTCGAGTCAAACCCAGGGGGGATATTGTTATATACACTCCAGACACTGTATTGTTTGCACGGTGTAGGTTGAACTCACATTCTACTGCGGTTGTCCAGCCAGAAGGTCCACAGGGAGTGTAGCGGGATGCCCTCACTGTCCGGCTCCTGCGGCAGCTCCAGGCTGGTGATGGTTCAGGTGCAGCTGCTCCTTGCTCTCCGCCTTCAGCTTCCGCCAGTCCAGACCCTGAACGATCATCAGCCTGGAGCTGCCCAGGAGCCAGACAGTGAGGGCATCCTGATGCACTTCCCGTGGACCTTGCCGCCAGAACTGCTGACTCTGCGCAGTTAAGGGACGATGTTGCCGGGGTCCACAGGAAGATGGCGCTCCCCACGGGTCCGGGCCGGCGGGAGCTGAAGGCAGAGAGCAACGAGCAGCTGCACTTGAACCATCACCTGGAGCTGTCGCAGGAGCCGACCAGTGAGGGCATCCTGCTGCACTCCCCCTGGACCTTCTGGCTGGACAACCTTCTCTCCCTGGAATAACTGCAGCAGAATGTGAGTACGACCTATACTGTGCAAACAATACAGTGTCTGGAGTGTATATAACAATATCCCCTTCCACCCCCACCCCCCCTTGAAATAAATAAGTAAGAGTGATCTTTCAACTATTTATCCCCTATCCATAGGATAGGGGATAAATACTAGATTGATGTTGATGGAGGGTCAGGGTTTGGGGTGCAGTAGGTGCTGGGGAAGAGGGGGGTTTGGTTGTCTGTCTGCCCCTTCCCTGAGTTTAAAGGGGAAGACCCCCCCACTTGGAATTCAGTCTGACTATAGCCAGGCTGAATATAGGGTATCTGCAGAGCTCCTATTCCGTCGGAAATGGGTTAATAGGAGCACTACAGATACCCTACATTCAGCCAGGCTGAATTCCAAGTGGGGCGAAAAAAACCCAGTCCTCAAGCTCAGGGAAGGGGCAGACAGACAACCAAAACACCCCCTCCCCCTTTCCCAGCACCTACTGCTATCAAAAACTCCGGCCATTTTAATTTTTGAAATTTTCCAGTAGCTGCTGCATTTCCCCCCTAGGCTTTCTCAAGTCAATAAGATTTTCCAGTTTTTTGTGGTAAAATTAGGGGGGTCGGCTTATATTCGGGTCGGCTTATACTCGAGTATATACAATAAGTTCTAGAAATGTGATTAGTGATCTGGCAATCAGCCTTAGTGCTGATTAATGGGTTAATGATAAAAAGTTGGTCAGAAAAGGAAGTTTGGTTTGAGGTAATGAAAGATATGAAACAAGAAAGTGGTTGGATTGAGAAAAAGACTTTGAAAGGTATAATATACGAGAAAAATAGTAAAAAGTTCCTCCACCATCTTAACCCCATCTCATGGCTACTGTTGCAAGAGGACCAGGAGGATGGACTTGTATGTGTGGATAGCAAAACCATGATTGGCGTGAACAATGTTCTGCCAAAAAAAGGGGGGGGGGGAACCAAGACCACACAAAGGAAAAGGACTATAACATGTTGTCTACATCTAGACTAGGGCATATGAACCTGAACCTAGTACCTCTACGATAGAGCAAGAGGAAAGTTTAATTACATTGGAAGAGGAAGAGGATAATCACCCTTCCTATATTCAGACTATAGAGGTTACAAACACCCCGGGTATAATATCATTCATCCCTCAGATTTCACAAAGCACCAATGACTATTATCTCTCATTATAAACCATAGGGTCTAAAAGATAAAAGGGTGCTACTCAAGAATGTCCCAGACTCATTTGACTTGCAAATGGGCTTCTATTAACAGATTGTGGGTCTGAACAACATTTACATGGACAGATCTAGAGTTCATCTTAAAGGAAAGCATGTAGGTGTTTTGAGAATTATAACTGTGATGGGACACACCAAGGTCACTGTAGGTCCCCACATAAATGGTAAGTTCAAGGGAAGGTGTCTCATCCTAGAACTCACAATAGGATCCTGTATCAATGTACCACAAATTGTAATTGCTCATATGTGTATGACCAGATTGATAGTCAGTGATAAGTCACCTGTTAATTTATTAAGATACTGCTTCAGTACAGGGTATACACGTGCATATTGTATACAGCCCCATCTGACAATCTAGCATTAGAGCAAGTCCCTGACACACTGTGGGCAAAGTCTAAGGCAGATATTGGGCATATGCCAGTTTCTCCAGTGATAAAGCTAGGAGCAAAGTCCCTTAAAGTGAGCAACATCCAGCAATAGGGAAATATATAACAGAATTAATTCCTTCTGGTGCAATAAAGTCTACAAAATCTGTAGCCAACATTTCCTTGTAAGACATACAGTACTTGCTTTTGAATCCAGCTGCTCTAATTTCTATTGGTGCAGTGGATTCAAAAGGGGGGGGGGGGGAATGGGACAAGGAAAATCATTATTTTTCTTTATAGCCCTTGGCTCAGGAAAAATTAAGTTTTTCACATGTTTTTAATGTACCTCTCATTAATTCAGATGTTGAGGTTTTTTTGCAGATGGTTCAAGAAGCATTGGTGAAGATGGACGGTTCTACACTGGGTATGCAGAGATCACACAACATGAGGTCATAAAAGTAGACCCACTCCCTCCTCATATGTCTGCACAAGAGATGGAGCTGATGGCGTTCATTGAATTGCTTAGAGGGTTAGAAGGTAAACATTACAACATATACACCGATTTCAGGTATGCTTTTAGGGTTGCCCATGACTATGGTCCCATATGGAGGGCAAGAGATTTCATTACAACAGCAGGTACCCCTATTAAACATGGGAGTCTTATTAAACAGTTGATAGAAGCCCTGATGCTTCCAAAAGAAGTGGCTGTAAGAAAGGTAAAGGCACACACAAAGCCACCAATGAGACAGAGACAAGGTGCGAACAAAAGCAGCAAGGAAACCAAGGTGAAAGGACACCTCAGGAACACCTCCGCTGATCATGGTGAGTACTGAGTATAACCAGAGGGACTGAAGTACCTTTACAGGCTCTAACTTGGCAAATACCGGGGAAGAGATCAAAGGTCTGGTCAAAGGCTGGAGCTCAGGACAATGAAGGTCTGTGGAAGGTGGGATTGCGGGTATGCCTGCCAAGGTCCTTGTAGCTGCTCACGGTACGACCCACCTGTCTAAAAATGCCATTTGTGGTTTGGTGGATAAGCAATGGTTCGCACCTGGGTTTCCAGTGGTTGCCAACAGGTTTACGCAAAGCATGCCTGACATGTACACCAACACAATCCAGGTAGGGTAGTTAACCCCTTAAGGACACAGCCCAAACGTGCCTTAAGGACCAGGCCTCTTTTTTCAAAACTGACATGTGTCACTTTAAATGGCAATAACTTTGAGACGCTTTAACTTACACAAGTGATTTTGAGATTTTTCGTAACACATTATACGTCATGTTAGTGGTAAACATTGATCAATATTTTTGTATTTACGTATAAAAAAAAAAAAAAAAAAGAAATTTGATGGAAATTTGGAAAAAATTGCAATTTTCAAAATGTGAAATTCTCTGCTTTTCAGGCAGATAGTCATAGCACCCAAATACATGAATAAATATTATCTACCTTATCTCTGCTTTATATCGGCATCATCTTTTGATTGTCTTTTAATTTATTTTGGATGTTACAAGGCTTAGAAGTGTAACAGCGATTTTTCCAGATTAACAAGAAAATTCTCCAAACCAATTTTCTAGGGACGACTTCAGTTCTGAAAGGAATTATAAAGGCCAATATAATAGAAACCTCCTAAATCACCCCATTTTCAAACCTGCACCCCTCAAATTATTCAAAACAGCATTTGGGATGTTTGTTAACCCTTTAAGCATTTCATAAGAATAAACATAATATGGAGGTGAAATTTAGACATTTCATTTTTTTTCATTAATACATTCATTTAGACCTAAAATTAACACATTCACAAAGGGTTAAAGGAGAAAATGCATCTTACAGTTTGTTATACAATTTCTCCGGAGCATATAAATACCCCACACGTGGGTTTAAACTGATTTTTGGGCACATGGCAGCGCATGGAAGGGAAGGAGCGACACTGGATGTTTGAAAAGCAGATTTTACTGGAATAGTTTTCAGGCGCCATGTCTCATTTGCAGAGCTCCTAGAGTACCAAAACAATGGAAACCCCCCAAAAGTGACCCCATTTTGGAAACTACACCTCTCATAGAATTCGTCAAGGGATATAGTGAGCATTTTGACCCTATAGCAGTTTCACAGATTTTACTAACCTTGGGATGTGTAAGCGAAAAATTACTGAAATGTCCCTTTATCCCCAAAGTTTTCAGTTTCACAAGGGGTTAGAGGAGAAAAAGCCCCCCACAGTTTGTTAAACAATTGCTCATGAACGCGACGATACCCCATATGTGGTCATAATCTGCTGTATGGTAACATGGTGGGGCTTGGAATGGAAAGAGCGCTATTTGGCTTTTGGAGATTTAGGTGTTTGGAATCTGGACGCCATGTCATGTTTGTCATGAGCCTGTAAGGTACCAGAAAAGTGGAATTCCCAAAGAGTGACCCATTTTGAAAACTGCACCCCTGAAAGAATTTACCACTGGGTGTAATGAGCATTAGTATTGCAGGCGGGAGTGAACAGCGGATGGTGAAAAGGGAATATATAAGCTGTGCGGAGGACATTGCAAACACCAAATTCCTTCAGTTACTTCCACCAGAATCTCTTTCTTTAGCAAATCCAAAACAAAAAATGGCTATTAAAATTCTAATCTTTGTTTCTCTTTAAAAATATTTAACCTGGGTACAAAAACTATTCATAATAAACGATATTTTGTTTCTTTTGCTGCACCTTCAATTCCTAACCACCAAGGGATCTTACTGTATATGTGAATGATACGTCTTTACACACATTCCCTGGACAATGGGCGCTTATCAGGAAACCTGCAGTCTTAACTTATGAGACATGCAGCTACCATCTCAATATTACACATGCTGCAAAATAGGTGCTAGCTTCAATCCTCCTCCTAACTGGACAAGGATTCAGTTATACATAATAACCCAAACTGATTAACTGCCGAGTTTATGATATAAAAAGACTGCTTCTTTGCTCTCATCTATTCAAAAATGTCATAGAATTGTTTAGAGCGATATTATCCTTTGTACTTTATCAGCACACCTGTGCTTAATTACTATGCCTCTAAAGCAAGTGCTACCGCCAGGTCAGAGGGCGGCCGAATTATGGCTGCGTCCATAGCTGTGTATACAGCGCTCATTGAGTGCTGTATACATAGTGATCAAAATGGCAGGGGAGGTAATAAATCTTCCCTGCCATCTCTCTGGGAGCTCCGGCTGAAGTTACAGCCGGCTCTCATTGAAAGCAGTTGCACGATCTCCGTGCAGCTGCTGTGTTCTGACTGGACATACCGGTACATCCTGTCAGAACTAGGCAACCACTTCCTGGACGTATATAGTCTATGGGCGGTCCGGAAGTGGTTAAAGTAGCCAAATGTCAAAATGGGTATTCTTTATTTTGGTTGAAGAAACACTACGCAACGCCCTTTTTCAAGTGTATAAGCTACATCACTTGGATGCATTTGATTTTTGTATTTTATTTCTGTGTGATGTAGCTTATACACTTGAAAAAGGGCGCTGCCCGAAACGCGTAGTGTTTCTTCGACCGAAATAAAGAATACCCATTTTTAGAGATGAGTGAACACTGTTCGGAACAGCTGATCCGAAGTGTTCGCTCATCTCTACCCATTTTGACATTTGGCTGAGCGCGGTGATCCTCTTTAATCTCTGGTCCTTTCCAATATGTAGCAAAAGAATGATCCTGTTTCTGATGATTCTGGTAACTTCAAGCCAAAAAGGCCCTGATGCAAGTTTCACAAAAGTGTTGGAAAATCTTACAACATTATCAGAAGATCTTATATCCTTGTTGGATGAACGTACAGGAAACTCAGGCATTGACAACCCTTTCACTGATTGGCTGCAAACCTGTTTTGGAAAAATGGAGTTGCCTAATGTCAAGCCTTTTCGTCTCGGTGGCAGTCGTAGCGACAATTCTTGTTACTTGTGGATACTGCTGAATTTCCTGCAATCAAGGACTTTTTCAGAGATTGCTTCTACCCAGGTTCAATTGGTCTCTGTGTTGAACGCATCACTGACTCGAGTCTCTATCTTTAAATTTGACTATCATCCAATATAATTAAGTGGTCCCATTGAGACCACCCCTGACACCTATGTATGTGTACAGCACAGGCTGCTGCTGCTGATGACGACTTCCTGCTTGCACACACAGATAGGAGATAATAGCAGAGATGACAAGCCAATCACAGAGTGGTAACACTAAAGGACCTCCCCTTTGTATAAATTATGCAGGTCCTTGCATGTCTCTGTGCTCTGTGGACACTGACTCGAGTATAAGCCGAGGGAGGCTTTTTCAGCATAAAACCTGTGCTGAAAAAGTCTGCTTATACTAGAGTAGTCGAATAAAGCACGATAAAAATGTTATAGCTCTCAAAACCACACAAACAAAAAACAGGAATTGGCCCGGTACAGAAGTGGTTAAGAATATAATTTTCTATCCCCCTATAAAAATTGTAACTCTAATAAACAACTATATTCTCTATGCATAAGTAATGTGATAACTAGGGCCGGTTTCATTTTGGTGTAACACGGCCACATTATTGCTCACATATTGTGGACACAACCTCTGAAGTTCTCCTGGTTCATCATTACTGGTGTTAGAGAATAATAATTGTATATCCAATCACAACTGGATTTCCAGGCGTTTCATTTGTATTGTAGGTGCAAGAAAGGGGGGGTGACAAAAAAAAAACAAAACACTATCTACTGTTATACACATCTGAAAAAACTGCCAAAACAGGGATTTTATATGTGACATTCAATGGGTGAAAATATATAAGGGTGCATTCACATTACTGATACGCTGCCTGATTCTGAACGTTAAGACACGTTCAGAATCAGCGGTGTATAAAGCAGATCCCATTCATTTCAATGGGAGCCGGCATACGAGCGCTCCCCATTGAAATGAATGGGCTGCTTTTTTCACTACGAGCGCTCCCATTGAAGTGAATGGGAAGTGCTCGCATGTACGGCTAGCTCAGCTCAGCTCATTCCGAGCCGTACACGCGAGCACTACCCATTCACTTCAATGGGAGCGCTCGTATGCCGGCTCCCATGGAAATGAATGGGAACTGCTTTATACGCGCTGATTCTGAATGTGTTTTAACGTTCAGAATTAGGCAGCGTATCAGTAGTGTGAATGCACCCTTATAGAACTTTTCCACCTGTCAGAAGTGTTTTATACATTCATCTCTAGTGATCATCGTTATTGTTATTATTTTAGCAGGTAACGGGATATCGCTAGCGAGGTGGTTGCTGTATTTTACTAAAGATCAGGGATCAGATATGGACAGGACAAGGTCAAATGTAAACTTTATTGATGACTTTGTGTATGTGTTTAGTGCAACTCTCTTGGCGCTGCTATCTGGACGAGGGAAAATGTCTGTCACAGCAGCAATAAACTATCCGGTTATGTTCAGAGGGGTATTCCATAAAAATACCACTCTGATTAAGCTCAGAGGTACATTACATTCTCCCTCTGACACAGTCAGAGAGGAAAAGTATATTATGCTCTCTGATTTATAGGAGAGAGGCCCTCCCCTAATCCCTTTGGAGTTACATACAGGTTATGCACAGACAATGAGGATTTATTATGGTCTCTGCAGTCTGCAGCTCTGCTCCAAGATGCTGCCTGAGGCAGAAGGGGAGGCTACTTTAGAACCCCATATCTCAGGATCAGTTAAGGCTACAAAGATGAGCTTGGATTCATTTCAAAGATAAGAATCTGATTTTTATAGTGTTAACCGATCCTGATAATTTGACATTAGTGGTAAGGACATAATACACACCACCTAGCCCAAAGGGGTTTTCCAGCCCAAAAATGGAGTTTTCATACTGACAACTTATCCACAGGACCAAACAACTAAAATAGCCTGGTCTTTATACAAGTAACCATTTGGGCTACAATAGTCAGCCTAGCATCGGCCTTTCCACTGGACATCCATTAACTATAAAAGGGAGCAGTCAATTGTACTTTCCTTAAAACTAAGTGACCGGACGTAGTAAGGGTCAGAGTTGCAAAACTTTTTTTTGTCCAGCGATTTTGGACACACAATTGCGTCAGTTTCCAAATTCATACTGCAACACAGATGTAAATGTAAATGTAGTCTTAATAAACTTTTTCTCAATTTGTGAAATCTTGCATCTCTTTATTCTTTCCCTTTCTTTTGTATTGAGAACTTCACCTGTCTCACTCCGTAACTGTGTATGGAGCATAGGCTTGGACTACAGGGCTGTGCAAAATGTAGAGAAAATGAGGGTAGGGTCACGTCGCTTCAGTTATATCTTGGATTTTTGTGGTCATATGAAATGTGAGATTCTCTTCTTGCGTTGCTATCTGTATTATTACCAGAGAGATCAGGGATTGAAAGCACAATTCGGATTAGAATATTTATATGCAGCTGCATATTCTATATGATAAATATCCCAATACAGACTGTTGTCAACCGGATAGCTCTGGAAATAATATCGATATCACTGCAACTTTAGCCAGGCATAATAAACAATTAAAAACCCAATAGTTCAGAGAAAGATATAAGGAAAGGCTTTATCATTAACAATGAAGGAAACGAGACAATGAATAAGTAATGTATTATTAGAGTTCAGGACTGTTTGGGAAAAGGACCATGTTGGTCAGCAACTGTCCTCCAATCACTGTTCTGCATTTCTCAGATAAATCTGAACAATGCCAATAAGGAAAGAATCTACTGCTAAAAGCTGGAGATGATCTAGACTTATACTGCATCCTGGGTCAGGGGACATGAAAGAGGGAACACCACCACCAGACTTACTGATTCTCCAGTGTCCTCCCAGGGTGGTCCAGTCCTGTAACTCAGCTGCCATCTTGCTGTTGAATTTCTTGCCAGCTGGGATGTCCTGGCTCGCTTCTGCTGAGGCCACCCATTGGCTTCAGCAGTCTCGTGACTGCTAAAACCAATCAGCGGCCTCATGGAGGGAGCCGGTGAAGTCACTACCTGTGACGTCCCCGGTTCCCTTCTTGAGGCTCAGATTGGCCTCAGCAGTCACATGCAGCAGGTACTTCCACCAGAAAACAATAACAGAGCTGCAGGACCGGACCATGAGGGGAGGCACTGGAGCACTGGGGACCGGAAAGTATTTTTTTCTTTTATTTTTTCACCTTCCCAGGTCTAATTAATAAATACAATTTTAACCTGGACACCCCCTTTAAAACACAAATAGTGTATTCCCTATGAAGAATATTGATCCAACAAAGATTTTCACACTGAAGCAGCTGAAAAAGTATAACCCAATTTAAAGTTCACGAAAGTATAAAGGCATAAACTACACTACAGTCTTGTTAACACTGTTCGTATAAGGAATAGAAGAGAGGCACGGCTTGTCAATTTACTCAGCAGTAATTTTATTATCCAAATCGATATATACTGTAGACAATATTTACAAATTTGCTACCATTTAAGGCACTTAAGAAAAATAGAAGTCAGATTTTATCATCATGTACAAAAATAAAGGCTATGAACCATACAAACAATGGACAGGCACTTCATACAAAATGCCCTGAGGAAAGACATTTGTCATGTTAATCCATAACATGCACCTTTTGCTGGAAAACAGGTTTATTATCAAAATGGATTTTTACTTAAAAAATAAGTTAAACAAATGGCAATTTTAAATAGAAGCACTTCTCACAACAGTCTAATAGTTTCTGTTTCACTTCTCTGACTAGAAACAAACAATTGTGATTTTAAGAAAATGGATTAAATAGCATCACACAACATATCACACTAGAAAAAAATGACCGCTTGTTTGTTCTGTGTATTTGGTTTATAACAGCAGGAGAAAACAGTAGGTAGAGTTCTTTACTTCCGTCATTTAGGTGAATGACCACAGCCATCAGAAGGGAACCACTACTAAGAGCATCATATTGCAAATGCACAATTCTGCCTGGCCATGGTCAACAAAACAGCAGGAAATTGTCTGCATTGCTAATAACAAAAAATATATGTATGGCATGAAAATACAGATGGTTTGATAATGCCTGGCAGTGGGCCCAAACCAGGTGCACAGCATCGCTGGGCAATACACAGAAGGCACTTTTATATTGACACAGACGTGAGAAAGCAGCCAGAAATATATTGCACGGCAACTCCTACGGAGTTAAAATAAACTGACAATCCTTAAAGAGCTCCCAAGCTGTAGTTCACTGTATATTATCTCGTAGTCATACAAATACTGTGCAATGTCAGACAGTGGCACCACTAGTGCGTATTCAGAGCACCAAGGCCGTACATACATCACCCATGCAATTCTGGATATAGTGCTTTGTGTCTCAGATGTTCTTCTAGGCACTGTATGGCAATATGATCTACATCCATGTCAAATTTATTAGCAAACAAGTGATGCTTCCCCAGCATGAACTGCAAGTCACCTGCACCAAACACGCAAACGGAGCGGACATGAACTCCACTACACGGTGGATACGGGGCTCCTTTGGCGACATCTCCCTCCAAGTACTGCCACTTCACAAACCTGGCTATAGAATTCATGTCGGAAATATCGTATTTACTATTGGCAGGAACGGATCCTGGCATTTCAGGAAATCTCTGTAGAGTAGCCCATAAAAACTCATCTGGACTGTAAGTGTCCTTAGACCACTCTAGAAATGTCCCGATTTTGGCATTTTCCAAGACATGGCTAACAAATGCTCTACTCAGAACAAAATAGGCACTGCCAGAAAACACAGGGACCTGAAATGGAGGAGGATCCTTGTCAACGTCTGTATTCTGAACACCATTAGCCCTGATTTCATGGTGCTTCCTCCACCGTACCTCCTTGTGTTGTGGCATCTTTTCCGTTTCTAGGCTGTTTTCACCTTTCAATGCTTTTAACATTTGTACCATTTCTCGGTTGGTTTTTATTGGAAAATCCATGCCACAGAGGTTGATTAAATATTTCCAATGGGCATTTACATGATGAAGATCTTTCATACAGTTGATGTCGGCCTGTACTCGACTCCAGGATGCATACACTACATTCTCCAAGCGGGAGGCGATAAAGACATTATCAAAACAGGAGGCAATTCCCTTTACTGCAGCCGTAAAAGATTCTGAAGATTTATTGTCAACATGGATGCAGTAATAATTCTGAGGCATGTATATTGTACGCAGAAGTCTTTCAAACATGTGGATTTTATGGTGGACCACAAGTGAATAGGCTATGGGGAAGTCTCGCTCTTCCTTGCTAAGCGGATATAGAACATATTTGCGATCTTTGGTAAAGGAGTAGCAGTCTTTGGTCATACTGATGTAGTCTGTTTCAGTCAGACGTCGTCGTTCTTTCCTGTTTTTCACAGTGAGGAGCTCTAACTTAGCATTCTGGATTGCCTCAAAGTCACCTCTAAGGATCTCTGTGCAGTTCACATTGCTATTGGGGTTCTCCCCTACAATTTCTAAATTTCGACTCGTAAAATAAGGAGTTTTGTTGTGATTCTTCATCACTGTAAGGGTTACTGCAGTGAGCGCAATGAACAGCAACAAGCCAATTCGTCTGACTTTACAGTAGCGGAATTTTCTTAGCATTTCAGAATCTTGGGAGTGGTAAAAAAAAAACAAAAAACGAGAAGAGACAAAATAACAGTTTGTGGAAAGTGTCTTTCAGAATAGCAATGTGCCATCAAAGGTTGGTTGTAGCATTGTGATTCTTGGCAATATGAGCCATATGCATCCTAAAAGAGAAAATCAGAGATGAGACAGAAGTAACCACAAAGCTTAGAGGACATTTATATCTTATTAAAACCATACTAGAACGTACTGTAATACTGTAATTGAACAAAATAAAAAACATGATAGTAGCTAAAGATACATTTTGTTTTCCAGACATGCAAATTTATCTTTAAAAGGGTTTGGCCACAGTAGCATCACTTTTACAAACATGCTAGAAATGGCTCTCTGACCACTTTAAAGGTGACAGTACAAGGTCATCATCCTTGTCCCAAGCAGAGCAGTGCTGTCCTCAAGGGCAATACAACCAGCTCCCTTGTTTCTTTGCTCCAGTCCCAAAATATTAAGCGGATTGACAGGCCATGAGCAGACCTCTCCATCTACAGCCTCCATTGACCACCATTATGAACAGCATAGGTAACTATTACGGAAGCATTGCAATGTTGTTGAAAGGATGCCACTGATGAAAGATCTCTTTATATGTCGCTAGGCAATCTTAGGATTGGTGCACAGGGAAACTGCCTGTATTACCCTCAGGGGCTACGCTGTTCTGTAAGTGATCACAGTATACTTTCCAGAAAAAAAAAAAAAAAAAAAGCGCCTTGTGCATGAAAATAATAAACCTCCAGGTCTAGGTCAAATGAACTATTGTCACTTGTCATTACATGTCGCAAGTGCGTCTTTCTATTACTTTTTTGGTTCTTGTTTTATGTATATATACATATATATATATATATATATATATATTATTTTTTTTTTAAATGTAGATTGTGAGCCCACATAGAGCTCACAATGTACATTTTTTTCCCCTATCAGTATGTCTTTTTGGAATATGGGATGGAAATCCATGCAAACACGGGGAGAACATACAAACTCCTTGCAGATGGTTTTTTGCCCTTGGTGGGATTTGAACACCAGGACTCCAGCGCTGCAAGGCTGCAGTGCTAACCACTGAGCCACCGTGTGGCCCCGTTTTTTGTATATTTTTCCATTAAAAGTTATGCTTTATTAAATTATTACATTTTTGAGTGCTGAAATAATTTTTCTTTTGTAATACTTTCCAGAAAGGATGTAAAAGTGAGGCTATAGTGGTAAAACTCCTTTAATGAACAATATATTCTGTACACTGTTACACCCACAGGGTTTTGTGGAAAGCAGATTGAGGACTTTCACATGTAATAATTACATGGTCACATGGCCACACTACAACTCAACTTCAGTCATTTGAAAAGGACTGAGCTGTAGTGTGGCCATGTGACCAACATGATGTACTTTGCTGAGAAGAGGGAGTGGAGCGCAGTAATTCTGGATAACACCATTATAGACAAACAACAAAATAGGAAAAAAAACGCTCCACCTAGTAATAATGAAAGGTTGCACGGACACTTACTCCAGACTGCAGTGGAGTTACTAAGGTGCAACAATGTGAAAATGTATCCAGCAAACCAAAAATTAAAATATAACTTTTACTTCATTTATAGAAAATAAAAAGACGCTCTTACATTGTGCGTCCAGGATACAAGAGCATAGACAAAAGCTTACGCGTTTCGGAACTCCTTTTGTTGTCCCTTACTCAGTTATATTTTAATTTTCGGTTTGCTAGAGACAACACCATTATGCTTTATTTAGGGTTAAAAAACAAAAACAAGTAATCTAGTAGGTTACCATGTGCAACTGCTCATTTTATCCCTTGCATTGCTTTTAAACAAAATGCCTATTTATTTTTATTTTATAAAAGCTCACACCTCAAAAACATGACACAGACCAGTAAGGTTACCTTCAGCTGAAAGTGAAAGCTTAAGTAAGGGCAAGGCCTAGGAAAAGTTTCTAGAACTATGAGAATACGCAGTTGCAGTACTACATGTAAAAATGAAACTATTCTTTCTGACTGAACTAGTCACATACCTAGAAAAATCATGGTGGTAAAGATTCAGAACACAGGGAACGAACGTGGCTAGTCAACACGTGTCAATAGCTCACAGGATATGCACACAAGTGAAATGTGGATTTCTACAGAAAGATTCATAAACTCCACACAAAGTCAATGTTACAGGTGGATTTCACCCATCTCATTGAAACAGGCCTGTATCTGCCAACAAAATCAAAATCTATACCTTCATTTACATATACATGAGGTGTGGAGCAGATAAGTTAGCTTTTAAAAAAAAAAACAAAAAAAAAAAACCCACAAATAGCAATGTGCAACTACAAACAAAGACCTCATTTTCTCCTTAGATTACTTTGTATGAAATCAGACATACAAAGGGTATTGCAACGGCAGCCATTTACCATGTGGCAAAATAGTATTATATGCATACAATCTAATTTCAAGTAGAACACACGTCCATCTGGCAGATAGAGATTTGGTTTGACGAAAGCTCAGACTAGATAGGCAGTCCAATAAGTGATTTATCTTGACCAATAAGGGCTCGTTCACACCTACGCCGGGGGTCTCAGTTATGCAGGTTTCCGTTCATTTGAATGGGTTTGAAAAGTGTCCAGCCATGAGCGTTGTGCTCTCCGCGGCGAAACCGATGTTTTTTTTTTTGTTTTTTTAACTAGACACAAAGTCGGACATGCAGGACTTTGTGTCCGGTTAAAAAAAAACAAAACGGTTTTGCCGCGGAGAGCACAAAACACTCACGGCTGGACACGGTCTGCCAGGTTTCTGTCTTCTGTCTGCAGAAGATGGAAACCTGAGAACGGAGACTGAGGCGCAGGTGTGAACCCAGCGTAAATCAAATTGTTAAATTTAACAAGGTTGGTGTTTTCTACAACCCCTAGGGTGAGATTTAAGGGAACAGCTGAGAAGCTCTATGCCGTTTCTGTAACTTTTATAGAGGTGAATGGCAGCTATGGAAACAGCGTAGTACAGGTAAGCTATGTTGCTTCTGTAGCTCCACAGTTACACAAGCAGCATAGATAAATGTGCTACGCTGTTTCAATAGCTGCCATTCACCTCTATGGAAGTTACAGAACAGGTGCAGCTGTAACTGTGAACGTCTGCTGTAGGGATTGGCTATTAGGGGCAGTTATTCAATAAGATGGGAATAACCCTTTTATATATGATGAGGCGCACACCAGCCCCAGATCATAAATTTCAGTCATCATTTATATCCTAGGTTTGCAACCATTTTATGCCAGTTTTCTGGTATAAGGAGATAATAAATCTCCAATATGTCATGTTTGAACATTTGTATACCAGTCCGATCGGTAAGTTATCCAGAAACATGAGTGTGTTTAAGATGTGTTTCCACTCCAGAACAGCTACATAAAAGCCTAGTATTATTCATTTCTGAAAATATGCAGCCAGCCAGTAGCTCCGGCTATGAAAGCAGTACTTTATGTCGGCAAGGGAAAGGATTTTTTTCAGTGCTTGCTAAATATGTGCTTTTTGCAGAGTGTAAGGTTACCTAGTAACTTAATATTTATCCAGATGTAAGAGTCAATGTTCCTTAAGAAAGGCTTTACATTTAATAGTGTTTTTGCTTTCCAACAAATTTTCAGATTCTTCATGTAGGATAAAGATAAATTCCTAAGCCTAAAAACATAAGTCTACAGTGTATGTCAAAAAATAATTAGGATAAAAAATAAAAGGGTAGTGCCCTATAGGTATAAGTATACAAAAATTAGTGAAGGTAGGTCACAATAAAGGGCTAAAAACCTACAAAATCTTTATTATTTTCAAAGAATTAAAAATCTGAAAATGCTCACAAAAGACGAAGGAATAAGTGTACTAACCATCAAACATGGCTGTGATTCACCATTATGATAATCTGTCTATTTTAGGGCAGGTCAGCAACAAAGGTATGCATCTATAAATACAGTATACCACTGTATTCTCTATAGTGCATGTTAGGTATTTCCCCCTGCACTCCTCCAATTCTAATAGAGTTAAACTACAGTCCTACTAGAGTGTCAATTTTTCTCCTATCATGAACACACTACATAACATGACATCTCTGCGCAGAATACATCCCCCCACCAGGGTCCTACTACCATAACCCCGACAACTACGAGGTCCTACAAAGGGAAGCCGCCCAATTCCAACCCAAAGGCAGAATGCTGATATGCGGAGACCTCAATGCTAGAACAGGCACTGAGATAGACTAACTGCCCCCTGACGGAAACCCACACACCCATGGAAGCGAGATCCACCACCTGGAACCCACACAGATCAGAATAGGCAGGACAGAATTGTCAACAAGAGCGGGAAACAACTGCTGAACATGTGCCGGAGCCTAGGACGATACATAATGAACGAACGTATCAGAGGCGACTCCATAGGACACTTCACACTAAACTCCCCAGTGGGCAACAGCGTGGTGGTCTACGCCATCACGGACGCAGACCCAGCAGACATTGAAGACTTCACAATGTCCCCCGATTTGCATCTATCAGACCACAACCAGATCCTGCTCTACATGAGATCCAGGGACAAAACACCCACACAGGAGCCCATCCAGACTGGCTTCTACAACCTACCAAGACATTTCCATGGCCTGGTGGGCCAACCACCAGGCCACGGAATATACCAATACAGCCAACCGACCCGAAATCAAGAAACTTCTCACAAACTTCCATACAAACACCTACTAGCCAGACCAACAGGGAGTCACCAGAGCAGTAAAGGATCTCAGGTACATCCTGCAGACCACAGCAGAACTAGCAGACAGAAAACGAACCAAATCCTTAAGACAAACAAATAGTTCCACAAATGGTTCGACAGCAGAGCATTACGCGGCTCCCTAAAGACAGCCTCCAACAACAACAAAAAAAAAACCCAACAAGGAGGCGAGGGAAGCCTACGATAATCTGCGCAAGCGATACAAAGGCATCCTCAGAGAGAAGAAACAGAGGTACCGCTCCCACAAAATAGAGCAACTCGAGGACTCCCTCAAAGACAGCTAATTTTGGGAGACCTGGCACCATATGGGTACAAAGCCCAAGAAAAACTCCCTCCACATTCAAAACGGCAACATCTGGCTCAACTACTTCAGAGGCCTATACAAAAACATCTCTGAAGAAGACCTAACCCCAGAACAGCAACAGATAATCACCAAACTGAGGGATATGGACAAAGTCATCAAGGACTTCCAGAACCCTCTGGACTCACCAATCACCATAAAAAAGACATACAAGAAAGAATCGCCTTGCTGAAAAGCAGAAAGGCCAGCGGCCCAGTCCGCATCCTACCAGAGATGATCAAACACAGCCCCCCAGCAATACAAGCGGCACTGGCAAAACTATTCACCCTCATCCTCAAAGCAAGACACTTCCCCCAAGACTGGAACAAAGGCCTCATAACCCCCCATCTACAAGACCGGAGACCAATACGACCCCAACAACTACAGAGGAATCTGCGTCAGCAGCACGCTGGGGAAACTGTTCAACCGCATCATCAACCACAGAATCCTCACACAACACGGGGTCCTCAGCAAGAGCCAAGCAGGGTTTATTCCAAACCACCACACCATAGACCATAACTACACCCTGCATAGCCTCATCAAGACCCACGTCCACAACACCAGAAGAGGCTAAATATTCACCTGCTTCGTGGGCTTTAAGAAGGCGTTTGACTCAGTATGGTACCCAGGCCTGCTCCTAAAACTCCTAGAGAGTGGAATAGGAGGAAGAACGTACGACGTCATCAAGAGCTCCTACACTGGAAACCAGTGCAGTGTGAAGGTGAATGCGAAAAGGACAGCATACTTCCAACAGGCCCGAGGGGTCAGACAAGGCTGTAGCCTGAGCCCAACGCTCTTCAACATATACATCAATGAACTGGCTGCAGCCCTAGAGGCATCATCAACACCAGGCCTCACCCTGAACAACCGGAAGGTGAAGTTCCTGCTATACACCGAGGACCTTCTACTTCTGTCCCCCACCCAGAAAGACTTCCAAGAAAGCCTGTCAGTGCTGGGAAAATTCAGCACAACATGGGCCCTACCCATCAACCACAAGAAAACCAAAGTCATTGTATTCCAGAAGAAGGGCCACAACAAATCCCCCACCCCACAATTCACACTGAACGGCTCCACACTGGAGAAAACCAGAAGCTACACCTACCTGGGGTTGGAGCTCAGCCAATCAGGAAGCTTCAAAGCAGCAATAGAAACCCTGAAAGTAAAAGCCTGAAGAGCCTTCTACGCCATCAGAAGACAGCTATACCAGCTAAAACCACATGTGCAGGTCTGGCTAAAAGTTTTTGATGCAGTCATTGCTCCGATCCTTCTCTACGGCAGCAAAATCTGGGACCAGCCACCTACTCAGATTAGCCAAAATGGGACTCTAGCCTAACAGAGACCTTCCACCTGGAGTTCTGTAAATACCTGCTCCATGTCCACCGCAGCACCTCCAACACTTGCAGGGGGAGCTAGGCAGGCATCCCCTATGGCTCACCATACAGAAGAGGATATTAGTATTCCAAGCGCACATTCAAAGCAGCAACCCCGACTCCTACCACCACCAAGCATGGCTAAGTCACAGAACTCAAAACAAAGATACATCAAATACAGCATATATTAAACCCAAACAGTGGTGGCAGCAACTTCTCCCTAAATGCTAACTTGATAGCGTGATCAGCAACAGGTAATAGACCAAAGAGACAGACGTCCACGATGGTGAGGAGGGATTGGGTGAAGTGCGCTCAGGAATAAACTGATAATCCCAAAAAGCGATATTTCTGTAGCAAAGAAGCTGATGCACCAGTACAGAAAGATCTGAGGTCTGAGATTGTGAAAACACTTGCTTTACCAACAATTCAGGTAGAAACATTACCAAGGATAATTATTTTACCAATGTTGCAGTGGGCAATTTTCTGCTTAAAAAAGCTGTTGGTACTATGAAGCCAAACCAGAGAAATTCCTTAAGCAATGAAACACAATCCACAGCAAGCACATTATGAGAGTGTGTTTGGCTTCAACAACAAAGTGACACTGGTATCTTACAAAGGGAAGAGGGAGAAATCTGTTATATCACTCAGTACCATGCATCATGATTGCAGTATTGACAGCAATGACAGGAAATTGAAACCAAAAATCATCCTGTATTACAATAAAACTAAAGAAGGTCCTCCTCCTGGGAGGATATTCATGAGAGGCAAACACAACATTGGCCTGTAGTAATTTTTTCAAATATGCTTGAAGTAGCAGCCCTGAATTCATTCATTATTGATACAGAAACTCAGCCAGAATTCCATGCAAGGAGGAAGGACAGGAGACGCCTATTCTTGAAGGACCTTTGCCATGAACTTCTAGTGCCTCACATGATGGGGCGAAGCAACATGAAATGCTTGCAAAAGCAAACTAAAGAAGCAATGATACGGTGTGGCGTACAGTTTCAGGATATTCCAGGGCCAGGAGAAAGAAAACGAAAGCGCCGTTTCCTTTGTCCAAGAAACTTAGAGACGAAAACTGAGCGATATTGTACCACTTGTGGGGAAAATGTCTGTAAAGAACATTCTTCAGAAAAGATAACATGTCAAAATTGTTTGGAAGACCAATAAAATTGAAAAGAAAAAGTAAGAAAAGAAGTAACTGCAGCTAGTTTACTTTAGATTTATATACCTCTGTGTGTTTCTCACGTCTTTGTTTGAAATTTGGAACAAAAAAAAATGTTTTTTGGTGTTTTCTACAAAAAAATATATAATTGAAATGTTGTGCATTATTTATATCTTATTTTGAAATTTTGAAGTAAACATGTAAAAGTTATTTATGCGAGTTTCTCCATATGATTTGCATGGGGGCCTAAAAGGCCCCATTACGTAAAAGTGTAGATTTCTGACGGCACACATTCTAGGGTTAAAATAACACATAGATGCTCACATACACCCCCATTCCATGTTAGTCAGTCGGTAGGCGTCAATGATTAACTCTTTAAACACCTGACGCATTTCTTTGCTCTAAACAAACTATCAGCAATTGATCATCAGTGCCAAAATTCTAAACTGGATTGCATTAAGAATGTTATCGAATAATCATGGATCTATGTCAAAAACAGAGCCATATCACTGGTATTCAAAGTCTCGACAAATTCTTTAGACGCCTCCATCTTCTTCAGGTACATCCTCTTCACGCATCTTTTTCTAGCACCGGCGGTCAAGCTTGTAGGCCTCGGGCCAAGACGACTGCACATGCCCGTGGCCACAAGAAAAATGGCCACTTACACAGTAAGTAAGCGTTAAGGCCACGCTTGGACACTAATGGGTGGTACTTCCCTGTTAAGTAGACCTGGCATCCCCGCTCTCACTCGCGGCTGCCCAAATGCCGAGAGGGGAGTGGGGAAAACACTGGGCCCTCATTAGAAGTAGAAAACAACTTCTAGATACCAAAATAGATTAGAATCTTAATGCAATCCAGTTTAGGATTTTGGCACCTCAGATGAAATAACATATCAAACATGGGCATTTGCAACTGCAGAGTCAATTTGTCTCCACTTTAGTACCAACAGAGACGGCATTTTTAAGTTCTCACTCAGCAATCAGGACACAAGAACAATGTAGTAATGCCTCTTTCTTCAGTTTGCTCTTACCTAATATAATGGCATTTTGTCAGCTAAGTGAGCCTTTGCAAAACCAGCTCAGACATTTCTACACCCCCATACATATTCATTCACAACAGAAGGCCGGGCTGCTAACAACCAGCATTAAAGACTGGCTTTGAAGGTAGTAGTTTGGGCACATTTCCTCATTCCTGGATCTGCTAGTCTATTCTGAACAATAACAACATTCTGACAATTTGCAGGGTTCACATAATGATCCAGATTTATTAATAGACTAAAAATGCAGCAGATTTATCATCATGGCTGATGTGGGATAAATCTGGCATGTTTAGTCTGATTAGTCCTGTTTATATCCCCCTTCAGCTGGCTGACTTTAAGGCCAGGGCCCCACAGGACGTAAACGCCACGATTTGCTTGCAGTAAAAACACCGTGGGGAAAATAAACCAAAAAAAAAACAACAAAATGCAGCGTCAGGGCAAAGTGGATGGGATTTTAGTGAATCCCATGCCCACTTTGCGGTAAAAGCTGCGGTGCGGACACACGGTTTTGGAGATTTCAGCATGTCCATTATACCTATGGAAATGCTGGTGGTTTCCCCATAGGTATGATTGTTACAAAGTCTGCAGAGGAAACCTCTGCAAACTTTCTGTGTAAAGCGCTGCGGGAAGAACCGCAATGCGTCGCTGCTGCATTTTTTCCACACATCGCTTTTTTGCTGTGGGATGTCCCGTAGGGACTTAGTCTTAACCAGAATTTTAAAAAACACGATTTTGATGTATTTAAGCTTTACACCCCTTTTGTAGATGCACCAAGTTACGCCCCATTTACACCAGTGTTTAGTAACCAAAATAGTAAATCTGGACTGGTGTATTTTGATACTGGTGTATCAAACTTCTGGCTGTTTTTCAGCGCAGAAAAAAAAAAAAAAAAAAATTGGTGACGGGGTTAAGCATGGGGGTGTAGATTAGAATCATGTACATATGAAAAACACAAGAGAAAGTGCAAACTATATAATTTTTATTATATTTAATGTGACTCAAGTCACCATAAGGCAGAATCAGTGGGATTTTGGGCAGAGGTGTAACTAGGAGTTCAGCACAGGGAGTCTAAGATGGCTACTGATGTCGGACACTGCAGGTTATGAAGATGGCTACCGATGACAGACACTGTTAGGAAGATGATGGACATCACTCCTAATGCTGCTATTAACTTCACTACAGTCTCACTACAGCTACATTACACGTCACAGGGACAAGTGACGTGTAATGTAGTTGCCCAAAGTTTGGTAGGCGAGTGCAGGGTGGAGCCAAGACCTGCTGCATGTCCTGCATAGTACTAGAATCCTGGACATACAGCAGGTCCTGGCTCAACCCCGCACTTTGCTCACCTTATCCTGATGAGCAACAACCAAGCGTCAGTGTTGTGGCAGGTCCTGGCTCAACCCCGGGCACTCCCCGGCTCCATAGCAGCTGCTGACTCCTTGCCAGCAGTACGTGGACCGATGCAACATGCCCCGCGGCCAGGTACTGATCCGTGGCCCGGCGGTTGGGGACCCCTGATTTAGAACATGTGTCAGGGAGGTTACACTGGCTCCAGATTGGGGTGGGGGTTAGTGTATTGGGCACTGCTGGACAAGTGTACCAAGAAGCTCATGTACAGAAAGATAAGTGAAATGTCTGCAAAATGTCAAAATTACTTGTTGGGTGATTTGTAAGTGGAGACACCATTTTGTGCAGAAAATTATATAAACACTGTGATTGAACTTTTGCCATAGCCTTAGAGGTAAACCTTATCACTCCTCACAACAAAATGTGACCAGAAAAAGAAAAAAAAAAAAAAAAAAAGTTACAGCATGGCCAACATGTTGCTTTAAAGACAAGAAAGTGATCAGTATATTATACAAATACATAATACTGAATCTCTTTTTAACCAACTTAGTAACAGGTCGGTCTCATGGTTTCCATAGCAAGTTCATTAGATGAGCCCAGGACACAGTTCCATGACAGTAACGGATATACTGTAGTTCTGACAGGCAAAACACCTATAGCAGTGCGTAGCATTAACATGTTTATACAATAGTAATTGGAAGCCAAGGGAATTGAGAGACGGCTAGCTTTCTATGCAGGACTAATAAGCAATATCTAATGCTTTTCCCCACAGGCATTAAACATTTGCCTTTCAAGAACAAATACGTCATGGATGCTTTGTGGTTGGAATAAAAGTGCCAGAGCTTAGATCATGGAGCTACATTACTGCTAGAAATGAATAAAACTGTTTTTGCCATACCTGAAGGGACGTGAAGGGGTGTATAGTGTGCTAAACCATACCAGAATAAGACCACACTGCTGGATGAGGACATCCCAACCTGAACAAGGTTCCCTGTAACTATGTACATTTCTATATTATTTAGGAATCTGCAGCACTAACTAAATGAGAGGATAGCCTAAAAGGGGCTGCTTTAACCTGCAAAAAGTACTCAGGCATAACCCAATTCTAAAACCAAATCAAGCAGCTATAGATGTGGAGTTATGCCGACAGGGGTCAGTCAGCAGCTCCACTGTGCCAAATCCCAATGTAATGTGAGTACATGTAATGCAAGTCAATGGGATCACAACTCAAAGTATGGTCCATATGTCACCATCACAGCCTAGCCCAGTGATGGCGAACCTTTTAGAGACCGAGTGCCCAAACTGCAACCCAAAACCCACAAAATTTTCGCGGAGTGCCAACACGACAATATAGACTTAATACTATGCGGATCCACAATTGCGGACAGTTACTGACCAAAAATTACAGTCATGTGGGGCTTTACAGAGCTTTCAATAATACAAACAACGTTGTACTGAAATGTAAAGGTCTCGGCATTTGGTACTTTGAACAATTAATTTTCACTATTTACATCGCACAGGATCTGTTTTATAGTGACCGTGCAATGTTATTACATCCTGTACTAATATCACGTCTGCTATAAAACAGATACTGTGTGATATAAATAGTGAGGGGACCCCACACAGTATTATATGCTCTGCAGTGGGCCCACCACACAATATTATATTCTCCACAGTACCACAGTAGCCCCCCAGTGTTATATGCTCCGCAGTAGGTGTCCCCCCCCCACAGGATTATATGCTCCACAGTGGCATCCACACACAGTATTGTGTGCTTATAAATAGGCCCCCCCCCCAGTATTATATGCTCTTTAGTACACCCCCCAGTATTATAAGCCACCCCAGTATTATAAGCCCCCCCAGTATTATACACTCCCCCCAGTATTAAAAGCCCCCTCAGTATTATACACTCCCCCCAGTATTATACACCCCACCCAGTATTATAAGCCCCCCCAGTATTATACACTCCCCCCCAGTATCATACACCCCACCAAGTATTATAAGCGCTCCCCCCAACATCATATACACAGTGAGCCACTCTCATACTCACCCCTGAAGAGCCGCCGGCATCCACCTTCTTGTCACTGGCGGCGCTGATGACGTCATCGCGCCCGCGTCGGGGCAGAGGTCAAACTGTGCAGCCAGTGTAGGCCGCGGTCGCGCGATCCGCGGCCTACCCTGACAGCTTTCAGCTGTATGTGCATTTGCACATACAACTAAAGGCAGTGATCGCTCATCAACGGGGAATCCTGTACCGGATTCCCTGTTGGTGAGCGATCCGGGCGACTGCACGCGTGCCAGCATGGAGGGCTCTGCGTGCCCTCTCTGGCACGCGTGCCATAGGTTCCCCATCACTGGCCTAGCCCATGAAGGTTGAAGTATTGTACAAAACAAGCACTGGCCTATTGTGTCACCTACTTCCTCACAAAGTATTGTACTCTGTAATAAGATTTTCTGTGAAATATGTTGGCGCTATATACACATTACTACTATTACTTGAAAGTAGCGGCTGGAATGTTTAGAAGCCATTGTAAATTAGCCTTTCTTAATAAGCAGTTTGCTGTAATTGTATCCTGTAGGTGGAGTGGAATTCAATTAAACGCTTCCATGAGAAGAAAGGACCGAGAAAAGTGAATGCTGCACAATTTCAATGCCCGACAGCACAGCATGAAAAACTATTTTCAGCTGTGGATTAAGTGCTTCTGTTGTCAGCCTGTTCACACTCCAGGTGTGAGTTACTCAAGGAGAGAGGAAGATGGAAAAATTATGCAATAAGAAGAATATAAAGGACACAACACATTGTATGAAGCAATTATTTTGCATTCAAAGCGTGATAGGATTCTAGGTTTCCAAAGGAATATGTAGGTTACTAAAGTAGTGTGACACATAGAACAATGATCGGCAGTATTGGCCAATACAGCATGTGAGTGAGTAAAACCTCTAAGAAACCAGAAGAATAAGGGTCCATTCAAACGGAGGAAAATGGTGAGGAATTTGGTGTGAAAAAAAAAAAAAAAAAACACGCCTCCCATTGATTTCAATGTGTTATGCACGTTAAACAGAACCCATTGAAGTCCATGGGATTCTGTTTTGCAGTGCTGACTCTTACGCGAGTTATCGTGTCAGAATCAGCGCCGCGTTACTCAGTGTGAATGCCCCCTAACAGTTTTTGAAAGGATACATTTAACAGTCTACATATGTTATGCTCTCATAGTGGTGGTGCTACTCAGTAAAGGTTGACAGTAATACATGGGTAACTAAGTGGGAGCCTAGTCTCAACAGTTTAGTCAAATTGCAGTATACGGTTATGAAAACTACAAAATTAAAGTAAACGGCAGATTTGCTATATTCTGTCTCAGTTTCATGATTATGGGGGATGGGGGGGGGCAACCAATGCAATTTACTATTCAGTGAGAATGTACCTAAAATGTGCACACACAGAAATACATATGGACTTAAAAAGGCATAATAGGACATGGCCTAAGGCCTGCTGTGTGTGAACATGTATGAACACTGAAAGTGCTAGCCACTTGACTACTAAGGGGTATTCTGGGGCCAGTAGGAACTACATAGAACAGTGGCGGAGCAGGTGCTTATTAAATGACGTCGGCCAAAGCTGTAGATTACAAAGTGACTGACCAACCATCTAACATGCATCAGGGCCTCTTAACTGCAAAAGATTACAACTGTTCAGTCATTTTGTTCTTGGAGAGTTACGCCACAGCCTGAAGTGTCTAGCAGCAATGGCGGTGCACTGTAACAGGCCAGCAAGATTAGAAAGGGGGGTAGGCATGCAAGTTCAGTGGGGCAGATTTATTTAGACAAGAGGGGTCCAATAGGTGCAATACAACCACTTTAGTAACTGGCTTAGATTTCCGGTATTTAACTGGCGAGGGGCATAAAAATAAGTCAGGCTGACGCATGCCTACTTTTGCAAAAGTAGAGAGCGAGGCACAGATTGGGGAATCTGTTTCAAGAGAGGACCGTGCGCCAAAGATGTAACACATTTCACCCCTCTATGCCTGAAATCACACACAGAGGGATTGATAAATTCTCCCCATATATTTTTAAAAAGATTCCAATGGAAAAGATCAGAAACTTTTAAAATATTTAAACGCTGCACAACACCTTTCAAAAAATAAATAAATGGCTACAGCTTGAAAACAAATGTGATCACCTAGTTTTTGTCTCCACATAGCATCCAAAAATACAGTCTTTACACGCGACACCAAACTTTCCAACAGGAAGCACAAAACACAGGATGTAAACAGTTCTAGTCACGTGTCACAGCAATGCATGGACATTCCTAGTAAATGGCATCTATTACATTGACAGCAGAGGTCACAACAACGCTTGTAAAAGTATTTTCACACACTGAAAAAGACTATTCTCAGTATCTAAAAACCTAAGCTCCGCTGTGCAGCAGTTCTGCCCGCAGCTTGGATCATCAGTGTCGGAGCAGGGACCAGAAGTGCTGAACACTGTGTTCCTCACCAACGGCTGACATCAATCATACAAATACGGCGGATGGTTGATTGTTTAAGTTAAATATGGCACCCGTTCAGAAGTGCAGTGTGTGACGTTGAGTCTCTGCTATTTAAAAAGCCATGTAATGGCCCCCCTGCAGACCTAGCCCCTGCCTCCTCACTATGTCTGGTGTATAGAACAGCGTATAGAACAGCGGAGAGTCTTGTGAGAGCTACCAGGCTTATCATAAGAAAATTAATATTGAGGCTTGCCTGTGGTAGGCTTCAATAGTTATACAACCTATGTTATATAATTATACAGAATTGCAGCCTATGGGACAAGCAATCTAATGATTGCAGATCAGGGCGTAAAAAAATACTAAATAAATGACTCCCTACACTGCTCTGACCACATAACAGTTAACATAAAATGACGATGAAAACATTTTTGGGGGATTTTTCAGTTTTGGATTTTTGAAAACGTATTAAAATATGGCAAAAACTACATAAAAGTGTGTTATTGCTATAATTTCTTCCAGATAAAAGTCATGTGACATCTGATTTCCAGACTAAGCAGGCATTACACTTATTGATAAAAGCTCTATAGCTAGTCAATGGCATACTGTAATTTTGCAGTACCACTAACTGTAATAACTCCTCCCACAATAACTATCTTTACATGAAATAAAAGCATCTTTGAGGAGTGCACTTCTTACCCAAACTCTGAGCATCACTACAAATGTTTTTCCACCACTGCTGTCAAGTCTTCGGGT
Source organism: Leptodactylus fuscus (assembly GCF_031893055.1). NCBI lineage: Eukaryota > Metazoa > Chordata > Amphibia > Anura > Leptodactylidae > Leptodactylus > Leptodactylus fuscus. Next base: position 149,075,245 of record NC_134265.1, read on the forward strand.
TTCCTGTGCTATTTTCAGCCACCAAGGACAGGATGTTGCAAACCTCACACTTGATGAACACCTCAACTCAAGATCAGCATAGCCACCCTTCGTATGCTGTTCGGCAAAGTAGAAGACAACTGGTATCCACAGGATTAGTGCACCCGACTCCCAACAGTTGTAACATAACACATCCAAGTCATCAATAAATAGTGCACAATAACTACAATACAACCAACAATGGACCTCAATGCACACACTCCTTTTTTCAGGTACATTGAGACTGATGCTACATACTGTCCCTATGAGTTCCACTACATGCATCTCAGCTTGTAGTGATCAATGTTCCAACTGTAAATAAATTACAAGGAGCGCACGCTGAAAGATTCGCCACGCAAAAAGTCACTTTCTCCATAACATCAATAACTGTCTTGCCATCTTAATAAAAGCCATTTTACCAGACAACTGTCCAGGTAGCATGGTTCCCTTAACTAAAGGAACAAGGAGCCACAATAGTACATAGAAGCATTTTAGAGCCATCTGGAAGGACAGAGGGATCTGGAAGTGGATTATCCCACTCCAAGCAAAATAGCTTTACAGTGATTGGCACCTTCATGCAACTTTGTGGAAAAGTTTTTAAAAATTCAAGTTGAGGCTAATGCTGGGTTCACACCGGCGCCTGAACTCCGTTTTCAGGTTTCCATCTTCTGCATGCTGGGCACTCACCGTTGGAAAAGTATAAAAATATTTCAAACCTTTATTTCAAACATCCATGTAAAATACAATACGGGAGGAGGTATGCCTGGGAGAGGAGAGCGACAGCCGTTTTGTGCGGGTAGCACTTTTTCCTGTCCCTGGTTCGTGCATGCAACGGAAACCTGAAGAACAGAGTACGAGCGCAGATGTGAACGAGCCCTAAGGGGAAGTTCACATTTTATTTATTTATTAGTTGAGTAGAGACTTTGATATGAAAAAAATGTTGCTCAACATCCTCAGAGTCAGCTGGTAGAATAGATGTCAACAGTGCATACTTTTGACTGCATTTTACTTCCAGTATGACATAATCCGTTGTATAGACAAAAGAGCATGGTGTACCAGGGATTTTCAGCCATCCAAATGAACAACAGATGGAAGTGTATACTCTTGGGTCTCTATACTCTTTGCGAGGTTTGGGATCCAAACCTCACGAATATTCATCCAAACTAATCTCTTGAGGTTCACCCATCGCTACACACCAGTATTCCCGGCCCTGTCCAACCAAATTGATCTATTTTTTTATTGCAAAAACTGCATATTTATATCCATTTTTACTATTAAAAAAAGACAGATCCATTAAACCTAAGTAGGTCTCCCATAGAACTCTATTGTTGGCTCAAGACTATTCCTGCTGATGGTCAAAAGTCTGTTGTAAAGCATATCACTGAATGGTGCTAACAAAGCAGAAGAGAAGCTCAAGCAAGGTGACAGCCCCATAATCAAATACACCCACACAAAAAAAAAAAAAAACCTACAGTAACAAAATCAAAACAGATCAGAAGTGATATATTTCTTTTTTGTTCAGAAGAAAAAAAAAAAATAGAAAATTTGAAATCAAAACTACACCTCACAATAGAAAATAGGAAGAGGAAAGGGGAGGAGTTAAAGAGTTGTACCAGATCAGAAATTTGCAAACAGCAGGGAACGAAGAGCACAGGGGAGGTGAGCAACAAAATTACCTTTTTTTTTTTTTTTTTTTACCTATGTCCCATAAGCTTCTGCTATAAAAGCAGTTTTGACTCCCACATGTTTGTGGGTAAAAGCTTGCAAATACTGTAAGGGCTAGTTCACACGGGGGCAATGAGGCAGATTGTTGCCTTAAAATGTGTCTCCATACAATGGTGGTCTATGGAGACTGCTAGCTTTTTTTTTTTCTGCTAACAGTTTTTTGCTGCTAGCAGAAAAAAGAAGCGACATGACCTTTCTTCAGTCGGATTCCGCCTGAAGAAAGCAATAGGAGTGAACGGTTTTGCAAAAAAAAAAAAAGAAAAAAAAAAACGTGACCGAAAACGCCTAGCGTTTTCTTTTTTACAGTTCATTCACTTTAGGGGAGGGGAAAACCGCCTGGCGTTTTCTGAAGCAGTTTTTACCAAAAACTGCTCCAGAAAACGCCCCAGAAAAACGCCTAAAAGTAAAATTTAATTAGAAAGTGTTTTTTTTCAGGACTAAAATAAACCAGGCAGTTTTTACGTGTAAACTAGCCATTAGGGCCCATTCACACGGTGGAAAATGGCGCTGAATTTTAGCGCTGAAAAAAAAAAAAAAAAAAAAAAAAAAAAAAAAAACACTTCCCATTGACTTCAATGGGTTCCTTTTTCTGCTAGCAGAATTTCAGTTCTGCTTGCAGGAAAAGAAACACATTGAAGTCAATGGGAGGCTGAAATTCACCACCAAATTCAGTGCCATTTTCCTCCGTGTGAATGGACCCTAATGAGGTGACAGTCACAGTTTCAGTTATTTTCGTTTAACTGCCCGGACTTACTTTGGCTGCTTCTGAGAGGGTGAAGGAGCAGGAACTCATCTGCATTATGTGTCAGTCTATTAGAGACCTAAAACTTAGTCTTTACTCACCAGCTGTTGGACAGTCTGAAGTGAACAAACATTGTAAATACATGACATATGTAATATAATAGCCTGTATGTATCCACAGTGTAGCATTAGTTTATGCAAAGTTCATTGAAAGCATTTTACTCATATTTCAGTAACTTATCCCCCATCTCTGGAATGAGGAAGAAAACATAAGTGGTCCTAACTGTGGATAGAGGAGAAGTTGCTGAGATGTAAAAAGTGCCTGACGTTAAGCCACACTGCAGCAGCATTTCAGATACAAGTCACTGTCTGTCATTTCCTTCATAGGAAATGTGCAACAATTTGATAGTGATCACAGAATTGACTTCCTTTTGTTGCCTGTCCTAGCATCCTCTTTGCTAATGAAGTGAAAGTAAAGGCAAGCACACAGTGGAAAAAGCAGTCTTGCTGCAGAATAGGGGAAAATGATGCTGTTAAACAAACATTCAGTATCCTAATAATGGAGAGAACAATGCTAGTGCACCATGAATACCGGGAGATTTTTCATGATTAGTCTTTACATGAAATTTTATGCATTTCTACATGTGCTGCTCAACAGGGAGAATTGATATACAAAAAACAAAAACCAACAATACAGAACATTTCAGATAGCAGTGAGTATTAGCTTCCACATTCACCACTTTTCACTGCATGAGGCTGTTGCATGATTTACAGGTCACCACACTCAGCAATGTATAATATTTAGAAGGAATCAAACAGAAGACCACCTTTTCATTCACTTCCAGATGGAAAGAGGTGAGATATGTAATAAGTATAACGTGTGGTAATACCTCTTCAAAGGGATTGCCAACTTTATGGACAAATCTCAAACCTCCCATGAATAATTTGCAGTTTGTGCTAAGGAGTTTATTACATAACCCAGCCTTTTATTTCCAGGCCCCCTGCTGCGCATAGGTGTTTATACAAAAAACACAGCACTCTCTATATTCACAGGTATAAAGATGGCTGTGATCACATGATTTACTCACATGACTTCATTAGCTGTCCCTGTGACTTGGTCTGCTACAAAACAGATTTTCCTTTCCGTATCTGTGCTTATGCAAAAGTGGATCATGTGCAAGTCTGTATTAAGGATCATTCTTGTAAAAACTTATAAGAGGCACACAGAGAGGCATGGGGATTTTTCGTAGCCCAATAGGTCTTCAAATTTATGTAGAGGGCTTCTACAGGCAGACACATTAAAACCCATACTTAAAGGGTTATTCCCATCTTAGCAAATTACTGCTTGCAAGTCCTGACCACAAGGGGTGGGGTCTACAGAAAACAGCCAAGCAGTGCTGCTGCTCTGTCCAGTTTTCATAAATGCTACAGAGGAAATGGGAATCTACAGAAACAGTGTTGCACATTTATCTATGCTGGTAGTTGGGACTTACATCCTTCTATACCAATGTCGGCAGTGATTGGCCAAGATTGGAATAACCCATCACCTTAGTTACCCAACAATTCCATGTGTTTTAACCAGGGCTATGGATTCTGTAGGCCAAACCACCAACTCTATGTTTCCACAGCCTCAATGACTCTAGTTCTGGCTCCTACATAAATGGCTGGCAGCCATGCTCAGTTTGAACCAAATTTTCCCAACAAGCCAGCGAATAAAACTAAATATGCAACAAACCATAAAGATAATTAGTTATTGTATAATATAAGTAAAAATAATCATTTGATTTTGAAGCCAGTCAGTAACTTTCTTCCATCTCCACTGTCCTGGTTTTAACTGAAGGTAACGTATAGGATTCTGTGGTGATAAACGCCCAGGCATATATTACATCATATGAAAGCAACGCAAGGCTACATATTCTGTGAAGCTCCAGCTTACAATCTGATTATTAGGATGGCGACTACTTGACAATGCAAATTATCTCTGATCAGGACTTGGCCATTGGTTCCTAAGCAGCCCACACAAAAGGAACCTTGTTTACACACCACTGCCACAATTTACTGCCTGGCAACAGTTCTAACACTACATTTGTTGTTGACAATGATTGTAGTCATAGATTGTAAGCTCTTGTGAGCAGGGCCCTCAGTCCCATTGTGTGAAATGACTTTCTTTGTAATGTATCTTTCTGTCTGTATTTGATCCCTACAAATTGTACAGCGCTGCGGAATATGTTGGCGCTATATAAATAAAATTTATTATTATTATTATTGTAGTCGCTTGTAAATGACGGGAAGTGGTTTTCAATCATTATTGCCAGAAGAACTACACACTTTTGGGGCTACAGAACATTCACAGGGTATTTGGCAAGAAATTGAAGGCAGATTCCGCCTCAAAATCAGCTCCAATTTGTCCAGATCCAAATTGTGGCTAAAACTAGTTTTGATTTCAACGGGAGGCAAACATTTCTTCAAGCTGATTTTTTATTTTATTTTTTGGAGGAGAAAAAAAAAAAAAAAAAAAAAAATTATATGGAATTTGATCAAGTGGAATAATATAGCTTCAAATTCCTGAAACTCAATTTTTCAGCGAGGAAAATTTATGCCATGTGAACATACCCTAAGCAAGCAAATAAATCATATGCTATTACTCACTATTAGAGATGAGCGAGTACTATTTGAAACGGCTGTTTCGAATAGCACGCACCCATAGGAATGAATGGAAGCGGCCGGCACGCAGACTTTGCCAGCGGCCGGCCACTTAACCCCCTGCGTCCATTCATTACTATGGGTGCGTGCTATTCGAAACAGCCGTTTCGAATAGTATTCGCTCATCTCTACTCACTATGTCCAAGTATTAACAGCAGCTGTAGTTTCAGTTTCCCTTCCTCTCTGGGGGTTGGGTGAAGCCTAGCTGCTTTAGTCTAGTTGCAGACGACCATGTGCTTTTCCGCGGCCGTGAATTAAAGGAACAGAAAGTACACGGGGTTCACGCCCGTGCTTCTGCCACCCCTTTCATTAAATGAATAGGAAAAAATTGCAGTACCGCAATTTTTTTTTTTTTTTTTAATACAGGTTTTAGGTTTTTTTTCACCACACAGTTCAACTGTGAGGTAAGAATGTTATGTTAGCTTCTCCAGGTCGGTATGATCACGGAGATGCCAAACTTGGGCCGGGGACACACGGGCTGGAAATGCCGTGGGAAAAATTGTGGCGTAATACAGTAACAGCAAAGTGGATGGGATTCATGTGAATCCCATGCCCACTTTGCATTAAAATCAGCAGCATGTTTTTGGAAACCGCAGCATGTTAACTATATCTACGGCGGCTTTCCCGTAGATATAATGGTAACAGAAAGTCCATGGAAGAAAACTCTGTGAACTTTCTGTTCAAAGAACTGCAGGAAGAACCGCGATATGTTGCCGCTGCAGTTTTTCCCGTAGCGCTTTAGCGTGGCGTTTCCGGCCTGTGAGGCCTCGACTTTATAGTTTTTTGTTGTTGCTTTTTTTCTTTATGCTTTAACGACTTTACAAAATTTCTAAGTTTGGAATAAAAAAAAAATTCACTTTGATTGACCATATTATGACACCTGTAACTTACCGTATTTTTCGGACTATAAGACGCACCGGACCATAAGACGCACTAAGGTTTTAGAGGAGGAAAATAGGGAAAAAAAAAATTAAGGAAAAATAATTGGTAAAATATTTAATAACCTAATAATATAATATTTCACCAATGTAAATAGAACCGGGGGCTTTCGGACACAGGGATACCAAATGTGTATGTGTTTCACAGTAATGTTTTTGTTTTATATGTATTGTAGGGATATGGGGTGATTTGAACATATCTATCTATCTATCTATCTATCTATCTATCTATCTATCTCCTATCTGTCTGTCTATCTAATCTCATCCATGGATGGAAAGAGACACCCTGCAGTGAAGCTATGTAAGAAGAGAAAAAGGGGCGGGCCAGACGGGTGAAGGAGGTGTGGTTTTCTAAGCAAACTTGAAAACACACCTCTTTCACCTGTCTGGCTCGTCCCTCCTTCACTGCCTCTCAGATCTTGCTCTTGCAATGAAGCCACACAGGCAGGGGAGTAGGGGCGGGCCAGACGGGTGAAGGAGGCGTGGTTTCAAGCTTGCCGAGAAAACCACGCCTCCTCCTCCCGTTTGGCCCGCCCCTCCTTCCCTGTCTGTGTGGTTTCATTGCCGGAGCCAGATCTGAGAGGCAGTGAAGGAGGGGCGAGCCAGACGGGTGAAAGAGGCGTGGTTTTCTCGGCAAGCTTGAAACCACGCTTCCTTCACCTGTCTGGCTCGCCCCTACTTCCCTGCCTCTCATATCTCGCTCCTGCAAACACGCGACACAGACAGGGAAGGAGGGGCAGAGCAGGCAGGCACCGTGCTGCTCTCCGTGCTGCTCCTCATAGACAGGACACAGACGCTGCACACGCTGCATTCGGACTATAAGACGCACACACATTTTCCTCCCATATTGGGAGGAAAAAAAGTGCGTCTTATAGTCCGAAAAATACGGTACATACTTTAGTGTATGGAGCTGCACAAGGTTTCTTTTATTGCAGGACAATATGTCGTTTTTATTGATACCATGTTGGGGAACGTATGAGATTTTGATCACTTATTACAATTTTTTATCTCCATTTTGATTCGTGCTATGGCATTTACTGTATGGGACAAATGATATTAGACTTTAATAGTTTACTTTTGTTTACATTTATATGTGATCTAGGGAAAGTGTGTCAATTAAGCCCCGAATGATCTTACATGTGATCTTCAGATCACATGTGCCATAGACTACACTACAGTAGTATTGCATTCTATGGCAGATTCGCTATGTAACCATTAAAGCCTGGTGTAGGTAGGCTTTGGTAGTTACATTACAGGACGGTTCCGGTGATCACTCCATGGGGTGGTCGCCCCGTTACCTAATGTAACCTAGAAAATGAAAGTAACTGCTCAGATGCTAATGCAATCTGCAAGGCACCCACTCAGTTTCTGAGCAGGCTGAAAGCTTAAGGCCCCGTTCACACAGGGCGCAGAATGGCGGATTTTGCTCCTGATTCTGATGCAGGAAACCGCGTCAGAATACGGCCAAAATGCGCCTGCCACTACTGTCGCGGCTTCCGACAGTCGCGGCTTCCGACAGTCGCGGCTTCCGACAGTCGCGGCTTCCGACAGTCGCGGCTTCCGACAGTCGCGGCTTCCGACAGTCGCGGCTTCCGACAGTCGCGGCTTCCGACAGTCGCGGCTTCCGACAGTCGCGGCTTCCCGCTTCGGAGTAGGCCCAAATGAATGGGCCTAGTACGGAGGGTGCTGCCGCGAGGCGGATGCTGGGGCTGAATCAGCCACAGAATCCACCTGAAGAAAGGGCAGCTCGCTTCTTTTTTCCGCTCACGGAAAAAAGGTAAACTAGCAGTCTACATAGACCGCTATTTTGAGGTGCAGATTATGACGTGGATTCAGCACCAAAATCCGCCCCTTCTTGCCTCGTGTGAACAAGCCCTAAGCCATAATAGTACAGCAGATTGCTTTAAGGCTTTGTTGGCAGCACCCTACTATTACAGCACTTGTCAAAGAGGGGTTAAAGAATTTGCCCAGGCTCTTAAAATTTACCTTGCTTTATCCATCAGATTTTCCTATCATGGACCCAGGCAGTCCCAGTTTGATTCCATTCCCAGGTCGTTCTGCCTCCTCCTGATAAATAGTGGCTGGCCGGTAAATTATCTGTGAGATAAGGGGGAGGCAGAGGGACTAGTGGGGGTGGGATGAGGAGGATTGTCAGCAGCTCATTACGAATCAGGCGACAGTGACAGGCAGGCAGTGTATGGGGCACATCAACTACCATATTGCCCATCCTGATGCTGGCGACTGCACCAGTCTACAAAACTAATATATTCATTAGACTAGGTTAATATCATTCTCAGTTTTCTGTTTCCAATACAGGGCTGTGGAGTTGGGGCCTGTTTTTTACAAAATGACCAGATTATTTTATATTCTCACTGAGCAGAAAGGGATCATGGAGAGCGTGGTGCAAACTTTACTTCACTCAGACCAGTCCAAAGCCACCCATGACCATCATTGGATATATCTATTTTTAAATAAGCATATTTGTACATAGCTTTTAGAAACGCTATCCTGGGCATACCTTTTATTCATTGATCCTCACAGCCGGTTTTTCATTAATCTGGTTTTCTTGATATGCAAATTACTCTTCAGAGAGCACCGGAAGTGATCTGTTTCCCAAGCACTGCTGCTTCATCAGTCGCCTCCATTTCTCACAGCAGATGATCCCTCCTCCTACATCTCTTCACTGCTTACTTCTGAGCAACTAGTCACATTCAGCACAATTAAAGTCTTGCACATGGGGGGGCGTGGCTTGCGCATGGAGCTGGACGGCCGCGAGTAGATAGAGCTCCGTCCCGAGCCGGCCTAATTATCCTGCTCCCATCCTGCATTCCTGGTGCCCTGGACCTCCTGACTTCTGCTCCTTCCCTCCTGTGCTGGACCTTCCGTCCGGGGGCCTCCGTGGCAGCGCTCCTTCCCGGCAACGCGTCTGTGGGGTTTGCGGCCTGCTACCTCTCCACGAGGCTGTCGGCCATCTTCACCACTTCCGGTGCGGCGGAGCAGCGTATTCCTCCAGCCGCGGTCCGGGTCCTACGGCGGCACGTCTTCCAGCCTGCCTGCATACAGGCACAACAGGCTCCTGCTCTCCCTGAGACCCTGGCTGCCTTCGGTTCACCCGTCGGATCCTGCCTCCTGACGTCGGCTGGTGAGTGCGGCCTGTGTTGGGAACCAGCTTCTGCACTGCCCCCCTGCCTGCACTTGTACCGCTGCCCTTCCACTGGTGTCTCCCAGCCTGCTTGCCTTATGACCCTCAGCTAGCTCCTCCGGTCAGTCTGTTGGGGTCTGCTAATTGACTGCTTGATCTGCCTGCTGCCCGCCTGTGCCCCTACCTGCGGTACCTTGGTGTCCCATCCATCTCCTGCTCGCCTAGCCATCCTGCTACTTCTTTATTTCTGGTGTTCCTCCTGACCACTGGGTAGCCTATAATGGACTATCGCTTCTTTTTATATTGACTGCCTGGGTTTGCCTATACTTCCCGCGGTGACTTGCCCTTGCGAGCTGGTACTGTATAACCGCCACCATACCTACCTCCGCAGCACGCAAAAAAGGCGGCAGTAGACTCTCCCAGATGAGTCGCCCGCAGTCCACCTCTACCAATGACCGTCTACAGAGGTTTGCTAGATCTGCCACCCCCCCTGCCCCTGTCTCACCTGCTGCCTCTCCTTCTGGCTCTTCCATGGAGGATACTGAACCCACCCTGAAACAAGTGACTGCCCAGTTGCTGGAAGCGATCCAAGCCGGCACTTCCTCCCTGACTGGCAAAATTGAGGAGGTTAAGATTGACCTCGGTCTGCTTCGCCAAGATTTTCAAACTCTACGGGGCAGAGTGGGCGAGGTGGAAGATCGCATTTCCCAGGCTGAGGACTCTTTACAGCCCCTCCCTGCCAAAATACAGGAGTTGGAGCGGGCGGCAAACCTCTGGACGCAAAGAGCGGACGATTTGGAGAACAGACTGCGTCGCAACAACCTTCGTATCCTGGGTCTTCCGGAGCGGGCAGAGGGCGCTGACCCTCGTTCCTTTGTTGAAAAGTGGCTGCGTGATACTTTTCCGGACGCTCAGTTTTCATCGATCTTTGCGGTTGAGAGGGCCCATAGGGTCCCCGCCAAACCTCCTCCGCCCGGAGCACCTCCACGCCCTCTGCTGGCCCGACTGATCAACAGTACGGATCGTGATGCTACTTTGCGAGCTGCACGCCAGGCCGGGGAAATTAAGTTCAATGGAGCCACGGTGGCGATCTTCCCTGATTTCTCGGCTGCTCTTCAGAAGACCCGGGCATCCTTTGTGGCCGTCAAGAGACGATTGCGTGAGAAGGCTATCCAATATTCCATGGTATACCCGGCCCGGCTTCGTGTTGTTCACGGTGAACGCTCCTTTTTTTTTACTTCACCTAAGGATGCTGAGGACTGGTTATCCCTCCTTCCTGGATCTCCGCGACGTTGACCCTGCGTCCTGGTGGTGAGAGGTCCTTCTGGATCGTATGTATGGCCTTGTGTTTTGGACTTATTTTGCATCGAACTCTTTGACATATCTGTTATGTATCCTTTTGATTCCACTGCACGGGAGGACGTTTCACCATTTTGCTGATTTGCTTGGTCCAGGTGCCTAGGATGCTCCAATTGTTATGGCTCTGTATTTTCGGCTCTGCTACATGTTTGTGTCTAGCTTTACTGCGCTGATTTTCTTGAGAGAGTGCCCAGAACTACATCGGTATTGGGTGCACTTTCTCCCCCGTTGTTTGTAGCCGCAATGCTGGTATGTCCAGTATTCTAAGATTGTTTGCTCGATCTGTTGCACCCCCTGTGGGTGCGCTGTTGTGTTCTGTTTATGTTCTTATGTACTTTTTGATCTGCCACACGCTGTCTTGTCCTCGTGTCCTGATGTCCCCATCCTGTACTTATTGGGTAATAGATTGTCATGGCGTCCCTTAATATCCTCTCCTGGAATGTGAGGGGTATGGGTAACCCGCGTAAACGCTCCACTATCTTTTCCCAAATCCGACAGATTAACCCCCATATTTTGTGTTTCCAGGAGACCCACCTGGTGTCGGAAAACTCTGGTTGGCTGCGGAAACCATGGGTTCAATGGGCGGCTCACTCCATGCATACTTCCTTCTCCAGGGGGGTGTCTGTTTTGGTGCACCGTAGCCTGAGGTGGGAGCCGGGTGTGGTAGAGAGGGATCCTGAGGGGCGATATGTGTATGTTCAAGCATGGATTGACTCGACCTTGTATGTAATACTGGGTGTGTATTTGCCCCCTGCATCGGATCTTTCTGTGCTTCAAACAGCGGCCCAGTTTGTGTCCAGATTTCCTGGGGCAGTGGTTCTTTGTTTGGGTGACTTTAATAAAGTGATGAATGGTGCCCTGGACCGGTTTTATACTGGCTCAGATCCTCCGCCCTCCTCCCGTCCCACTCCCATGGCCAGGTTGGTCCAGGAGTTGGGATGGCGGGACCTGTGGAGGATGCTGTCTCCCGACTCTAGAGTCTTCTCCTGTCATTCAGCCCATAGACATGCCCTGTCCCGCATTGATTATGCCTTTGGGAATGTTAAAACGTGTTCTATCCTGCAGTCGGCATCTTATTTACCCAGGGCAGTTTCAGACCACTCTCCTTTACTAGTTACGTTAAATCATGGGGACACTGTTAGGACACACCAGAGCAGCCGCATACACCCCTTCTGGCTCAAATTGTTTTTGCCAAACGATAGGATACCCGATCAGTTGCAAGTTTTCCTGGAGGTTAACTCCCCGGCTGCCCCTCCACCCCTTCTCTGGGAGACCACCAAGGCATACCTCAGAGGCTGTATTAAATCCTCTATTTCTTTCATTAAGAGGGAATCCTCACAGCTGGAGACTAGCTTAGCTACTCAGTGTACCTCCTTAGAGGCGGCCTATGTTGCCAATCCAACTGATGAGACTAGATCCCAGTGGCTAAATGCTGGTAGACAGTATTTACATGTATTGCATGACAAAGCACGTAGATCCATGTTCTTTAATAAACAGAGATTCTTTGAACTGGGTAATCAATCGAGTAGTTTGCTAGCCCATTTGGTGCATCAGAATACGGCCTCCCCTGCCATTCTCCGTGTGCGTTCAGCCACGGGTGACATTATTTCTAATAGCCAGGGCATCCGTGATAGATTTCACCAGTATTATGGTGAGTTATATTGCTCCAAACTTGGGGCTAGTGATCAAGAGCTGTCTGTTTACCTGGACTCCATCCCCTTTCCCACCTTATCTGCTGAACAGCGTGCTTTTTTGGACTCCCCCTTCACGTTGGAGGAGTTGACGGAGGCGCTGTCCGGCATGGCAACGGGGAAATCTCCGGGCCCAGATGGCATTCCTGTAGAGGTGTATTCCCAGTATCGGGATATGCTTCTCCCCGTGCTGTTGGAATGTTTTAAGTCCGCCTTTGATGGCCGCAGTCTCCCGGCATCCTTTTATGATGCTACCATTATATTGCTGCTTAAACCAGACAAGGACCCGCTGGATTGCGGCTCATATAGACCTATTAGCCTGTTGAATATTGATTACAAGCTTTTGGCCAAAATGCTGGCCAATAGGCTTAATACGGTAGTCCTTGATTTGATCCATCCGGACCAAACTGGATTTATGCCGGGAAAATCCACATCTGATAATCTCCGGCGCGTCCAGGTGGTGACCCAGATTGGTTCGGTCTCTCCTGAGGATTGGGCGATTGCTTCCTTAGACGCAACCAAAGCCTTTGACTCGGTCGAATGGCCCTTCCTCTTGGGTTCCTTGCGTAGATTTGGATTTGGTGATGGCTTCATTACTTGGGTATCCCTTTTGTATCACTCTCCCAGAGCAGCGCTATCCATTAATGGTTCGCTGTCCTCGTATTTTTCATTGGGTAGAGGCACGCGACAGGGCTGTCCACTTTCGCCGCTGCTGTTTGCCTTAGCTATAGAGCCCCTGGCCATACTTCTTCGGAGGGATCCTGTTTATCAGGGAATAATTATTGGTCCCCGAGAGGAAAGAGTCGCGCTTTATGCCGACGACCTCCTCCTTTTTTTGAATCAACCCTCTATATCATTGCCCCGTGCCATGGAGCTAATAGAGATATTTGGCAATTACTCAGGTTTGCGCACTAACTGGGCCAAATCTTCTTATATGCGTATTGGTCGTGCCTCAGCGGCAGTGGAGGGGGGAGTGATGTGTGGGCTGCCAGTAGTCTCCTCTTGCAAATACCTTGGCATAGTGCTCTCTAGAGACCATAAACGGTTCCTAGATCTGAATGTATTCCCACTCCTTCCCCATTTTAGAATTAAGTTTCACACATGGGCTGCGCTGCCTCTGTCGGTGGCGGGTCGGATCAATTTAATTAAAATGATTGTCTTGCCCAAGTGCTTATACGTGTTGAGCCACTCAGCTGTACTTGTGCCTCTCCGATTCTTTAAGCAGCTAGACTCCCTAATGATATCCTTTGTGTGGGGCCATTCCAGATCCAAATTGAAATTGTCTGCTCTCCAGAGACCGAAACAGCTTGGTGGTGCATCTCTTCCCGACCTGTTCCTCTACTATTTAGCTAGCCAACTTCGATTTCTCAAATCTTGGCTTTCCCCGGAGCCTCTACGAGGCCCTGAGGCGCATTTGGCTCATCACCTGGAATTGCGTATCCTATGGCCGGTGTTGGACCACCCTCAGCTGTTCAGAGGCAAGCTCTTACCCTTACATGCTTTGGCGGCGCGGGTCTGGAAACAGGCCCGGGCAGTATCGTCCTATTCTGACGCACCTGCGGAGACCCCCCTGTGGGATAATCCTAGCTTACCCGACCTTTACAAGTTGCCCGATGCTCAATCCTGGTCTCGTTATGGGGTGTCCTTTCTGTCGGATTTATATGTGCAGGGAGTCTTCGTCACATTTGATTCTCTGCAGGTATCCCATGAGATTCCCCGCCATCAATTCTTCCGATTCCTCCAAATACGCCATGCCCTTTCCTCTATATTCCCTACCCAGCCTAGTGCTATTTCTGTGTATCCACTGATTGGTGTGCTACGCTCTCAGGGCCCAGGAGGTCTGATTTCGGTCCTTTACGAGCATCTGATTCACGCGAAAGTGTCCCTGATCGAGGCCCCGGCCCTGTCCCGCTGGCGCACCAATATTCCTGAGCTAACAGATGAGACGTTTCAGGACATTTTGGAATCTCCCCTGTATGTTTCGCCCTCAGCTAACAATAAGCTGATCCAAATTTTCATTTTGCATCAGTGCTACTTGACCCCTGCCCGTCTTTACAAGATGGGTCGATTGCCGGGCCCGAACTGCCTTCGGTGTCCGCATCCTCGAGCGGACTTCTGGCACATGATGTGGACCTGTTCAGTTGTGCAGACCTTCTGGAGAGGGGTGGTTGATCTCCTGATAGACGTCCTCGATCGCCCTGTCCCGTTTTCCCCTGAAGTTTGTTTATTTGGTGTATTGGATGAGGAGTTGTGGCAGCATCACACCCGGATTTTTCTTCGGGAATGTCTGTTCTATGCCAGGAAGGCCATCGCCCTGCGGTGGATGGCCCCGCGCCCCCCATCAGTATCTCAATGGCGGAGGCTGGTCAATTCTATTCTTCCATTTAACCAGATTATATATAAAGGTAGGGGCTGCCCCCAAAAATTCACCAAGGTGTGGGGAGCATGGTGTGATTCTCCTAATACCCAACACTCTGCCTCCTCGATGCGCTCAGCACTAGGCGCCTTCACATAGTAAGATGGTTACCCACCGGATGATGCTGTACTCCCCCTTGTCTGGACTGCTTTACTCTCTGTTCCGTCTTTTGTAGGCGGGGTGGGTTTAGCCTGGGTCGGGATGGCGGTGTGGTGGATCTTTGTTTGTTTAGACTTTTTTCCTTTTCATTGTATTTTATTTTGTATGTTTTGATTATGTGTACTCCTGAGTGTATTGTTTCATTGTTACATCTTTTTCAATAAAACGAGTTTAAAAAAAAAAAAAGTCTTGCACATGCGCTGTATGTGACTAGCTGTTCTGGAAGCAATGAAAAGGTGTAGAAAGTGGGATTGTCTTTCAAAAAGGGGTGGTGAGAAATGGAGGTGGCTGATAATGCAGCGATGCTCAGGGAACAGGGAAAAGGCTTCCGATGCTCCCTGAAGAGTAATTTGCATATATAATAGGTTAAAAAAAATGGCTGAGAGGATCAATGAATGAAAATAATGAGAATAGCCTAATGGCTATGTAAAGATACGTTCATTTAAAAAACGGTATAGCCAATAATAGACTGCCTTTAAGGCAGCTTTCCACATAGAAGCCGAAGAAGGCAAATCCAGGAGCCTGACTACTGTTAGAGAAAGTGAAGGGCTGCAAAAATCTGCTTGAAACCCATAGCAGGTATCTGCTGTATAATGGTGACCTGACGGACAATATGGTGCTTACCCAAAAAGTGCATACATTTTTGATGAACGCTTGTCTACTTATAGCAACCCCTTTGCCAAATCAAAGAGGAATGTACAAATTTAATGCTTTATATAACCTGGATAATCTTGCTATAGTGAATGTAAAGGAAAATCCTTCTATGAAAAATATGTTCAAGATCCTGATGTTTCCTAATAGCTGCATTTTTCAGACAGAGAATACACGAGTCAAGAAAGAGTGGTTAGATATTTTGGAAGAGACCAAAAAGAATAAAATTTTGATTGAGAAATGTAAGGATGATCAATTTACATTATACAATTATCAGTATTGTATAATTAGATGCAACCCCTTAACATTTCATTCTACTTTACAAAAGGGCAAAGCGTGTAGTTATTTCACAACATAAGTAAGCAAGTTGTGTGGCCTAATAATACAGTGTAAAAACACCAGTTACTTTGTGGGATTTTATAATCTTTTAGGCTTTAAAGAGGCTCTATCACTGGATTTTTACTATTTTAGATAAATGTATGACTGAATAGCCTTTAAAAAGGCTATTCAAGTCCTGCTGATCATTTGTTAAAAGACCCCCGTTTTAATGAATTACCTTTAAAACGTATATGTAAATGAGCCCTTCCGTGCACCGTGGGCGTTCCCGCGCACCCCTCACGTCATACTCTGTGGTTCTTCTATGCAAGTCCCTCCTCCTGCTTTAGATTCACTGCCTCACAACTGTCTCTTCCCTGCTTCTGGAAAAGGACATGTGATCACATCACTACTGCTCTGTGATTGGCTTGTCCGTGTAATGACGTCACTACAAGGTCCTTTTACAGAATTTTAAAGTAGTGGAAAAGAGGATGACATTTTAAGAAAGACCATCCACACCACACAGAAAACACACAGAATCTGCTCAGAA
Organism: Leptodactylus fuscus; assembly: GCF_031893055.1. Taxonomy (NCBI): domain Eukaryota; kingdom Metazoa; phylum Chordata; class Amphibia; order Anura; family Leptodactylidae; genus Leptodactylus; species Leptodactylus fuscus. The sequence continues at coordinate 149,091,653 of NC_134265.1, forward strand.
ATTGACCTGTGGTGCTGTTTTGTAGATCTCCAGCATATCAGAAAGAATACTCACATAGCAGCATACAGATGCCATTGATCTATACTGCAACTTTAGTCATGCGACAAAGATCGTAATATTACAAGACATTGCATCTAATGATTATCAATGTTGTTGCGTTGCAACATAACGCCACTCGACACAAGTCACGAATTTTTTTTTTAAAAAGCATAATGTGCTTGATTTTTAGTCACAAGACATAAGTTACACATGACTTTTCTACCACAGACCTCAATGTAAATTGCAACACAGCTATGATGTGACTTTAAAAAATAAAATAAAAATCAGCCAAATGGTAACTATAAAAACAGATGCATGACAAGACAGTTGCCAAATTGCACACACTGGAGGGTAATTTACTATTCCCTCTACAGCAGAAAACTGTTATAGATGGGAGTAGTTGTGGGACATGGTCCTTTCATAGTTCGAAGATGTGCCACTTCCTTCCTTCTTGCTGGACACCTTTCCAAAAGTAGGTAGAGCAGGACAGGGATCCTCAGCCCATCAAATTTCTTTATAACACTCCTGGTACAGAGCACCTGTCTTAATAAATTCCTACCATTATTTTCTTACGGGATTAATGAAATGTTGGACAAACACTTGCAGGGTAAATACAGGAATCTACCTATCAAGACCTATACAATTAAACTGCAACAACCTGTTTGGGTTTTTTTTTTGTTTTTTTTTAGTTTTTCACATTTTAGGCAACCTTTTTTGTACAGCGTGCCAATTAAATTAAAAAATAAAAGAGTGACAAGAACATGGCACAACTGCAGAAATAAACTGACTATGCAGTAACTCAGAATCTGTCGGCGTTTGATAAAAGGCCAAAGGGTACCCCCTCAGGGTGCATGCATTTGATCCAATAGTCCATGAGAGAGTCACTCCCAGGCTGAAGTCCATGTTTTACTATGAAGTATTTACTAAAAGCTGCTTTTTAGTTCACACAACCAATTGAGTCAGTGATATACGCCGATGCTATACGTCGATGACCTCCTATTCCTGGCCCCCACCGAGAAAGACCTCCAAGAAAGCCTGTCAGTGCTGGAAAAATTCAGCACCACATGGGCTCTACCCATCAACCAGAAGAAGACCAAAGTCATGGTATTCCAGAAGAAGGGCCACAATAAAGCCCCCACCCCACAATTCACACTGAACGGCTCCACACTGGAGAAAACCAACAGCTACACCTACCTGGGGCTGGAGCTCAGCCAATCAGGAAGCTTCAAAGCAGCAATAGAAACCCTGAAAGCAAAAGCCTGCAGAACCTTCTACGCCATCAGAAGACAACTGTACCACCTCAAACCACCGGTGAGGGTCTGGCTGAAGATATCTAACGCAGTCATCTCCCCAATCCTTCTCTATGGCAGTGAGGTTTGGGGCCCAGCCACCTATTCAGACCAGTCAAAGTGGGATTCCAGCCCAACAGAGAACTTCCATCTGGAGTTCTGCAAATACCTGCTCCAGGTCCATCGCAACACCACCAACATGGCCTGCAGGGCAGAGCTAGGCAGACTCCCCCTATGGCTCACCATACAGAAGAGGGCGCTAGCTTTCCAGGCACACATCCAGGGGAGCAAGCCCGACTCCTACCACCACCAAGCATGGCTAAGCCACCTGAGCAAACCAGACACTCACCAACCAAACCAAAAACACCAACAGATGATGACCAAGGCCGAAATAAAGGCGACCACAGAGGCAAACAGAGAGCGGTACATTGAAGAATGGAGAAACGAAATAAATAACTCCAAGAAACTCACCGTGTACCAATCCCTACAAAGGGACTACACCATGGCCACCTACCTGGAGAGAATACGCCACCCCAAGCACAGACAGACCCTGAGCCGGTACAGACTGAGCGTCCACAACCTAGAGATAGAGACGGGGCGATACAGGCAGACGTACAAGCCACGGGAGAACAGACTGTGCCAGCACTGTGACCAGGGGGCACTAGAAGACGAGACCCACTTCCTGCCACACTGCACCAAATACTCAGCTGTGAGGGCCGTCTACTACCAAAGAGTCTCTGCCCACATCTCAGACTTCATATCTGCAGGCGAGAAGAGGAAACTCTACATCCTACTGGGAGAAGAAGAGGCCACTGTGGAGATCGCTGCACAATACGTGGCAAGCTGTCACCAAACAAGAGGAAGATGAGACTCCATGGACTGTTATATTTATCCCAATACACCCGCCCCACCCCACTCCAACCCCACCTCCCCATATAGCGGTCACCAACGAAGAGGAAGATGAGACTCCATGGACTGTTATAACCCAAACCACCCCCCATACCCACCACTCACCCACCCGAATCCAACTCCCCCTCCCCCCCACTTTACTAGCTTTGGCAATGCCAAATACCTATTCGGCCGTGCCAATAAAGCTTTTTTGATTTGATTTGATAAAAATGCATCTGGATTGGTCAGGTTCTGTTACATTACAAATGGACGTCATGATGCTAGTAACAGAGTTTCCATATTACTATACATTGCCCTGTGAAAAGACCTTCCAACAAACTGGCAGGTAAAAGAAGGTTCTTTTATGAAGACTACTTCTTTAAAAAAAAAAAAAAAAAGTAGTAAACTGATCCTTATAAGATGTCACGTCCATTAAAAATACAAGCTTGTTCCTGCAATAACCAGGGCTGTGGAGTAAGATTTTGAGTCAAGACGAAATATTGGGCGGAGCCAGTCATAAAAAAAAGTTACTGTAATCTTGTCTATCTTTTCTATATAATATAAAATCTTTTCTATATAACATAATATTTTGCTATATAAATAAACAATAATAAATATAAATAAACAATAATAATTTTCTAATGAAGGAGATCAGGGGTGTCAAACTCATTTTCGCTGAAGACCACATCAGCCTTGTGGTTGTCTTCAAAGGGGTGTTAGTAATTCTGCAAATTGTATAAATGTAACTATGCCAGTAAAGCAACTATGAGGCTGATGTTAATACACATAGGTAATAGTGTCCCAATTATCTCCCCCCTACAGGTAACTGTCCCCCCATAGGCAAGTATCCTATTCTCCTCCCCCCCCCCCACCTTCCCACATAGATATTAAAGACACCTCCTAAATTAAAGACCCTACCTCAAATTACCATCACACACAATTCTGTTGATTCTCTTGTTCCTGTAAAGTATTGATGTGACATTTGGCTGTGCACCTATCCTACTGTCCTGCTGCCTGCCCTGTCACTTGTGCTATGGTACTGCAAGCAATAGACAGCATGGTTGCAAGGACATTAAACACCATATCAACGCTTTTCAGGAAAAATCGTTAAGTACTCAATTCCCCACACCTGGAGACAGTAGGGGGTAACCATTATGACCCCCTATAGCTGTTTGCTCAGTCTTTAACTAGAAGGTATATAGCTGACCCCAGCTATCAAGTACTGGGGACCTGCCGATTGAAGAAAGAACAAAGTAATGTTCATGTAATGTGGCTTATAGCCCCCAACACATAATTTGGCCCCCCGCACAATACATGAGCCCACAAATATAAAAAAGTACAAGAAGTGCTACCTCTCCACTGGATGAATGGAGGTCTTGGAAAGCCTCCACTGTAGTAGCAGCAAATGTTTTATCTGGACAGGATTTTAATATGAGCACACATCAGACAGATGTACCGTATTTTTCGGACTATAAGACGCACTTTTCCCCCCCCCAAATTTGGGGGGAAAAGAAGGGTGCGTCTTATATTCCGAATGTGGCGCCTGGCATCCGCTCTAATAGAGAGGCGGGTGCCGGCAAGGGATAGACGCCGGGGCCTGAGACATCGCTGCGCTCCTCTGCCCTGCATGAAGCCAGCAGCGGGAGGAGTGATGCTATTCCGCTCCTCCGTCCCCCCGCCGCTGGCTTCATGCAGGGCAGAGGAGCGATGTCTCAGGCTCCGGCACCTGTGCCAGCGGCTATCCCTCACCAGCATCCGCCTCTCTAGTACAGCGGATGCCGGGTCAGTATCGGTGGCCCCTTCTCCCCCGGGGCTGGCCCCGTACCTGTGAAGTTGCAGGCCGGCTCCTGCGCGGCGATATCGCAGGAGCCGACCTGTTCGGGTGACAGCCGGGAGCCTAATGAGGCTCCCAGGCCTGTCACGGCTATATTAGTATTGCGGCTGGTCTCTATGACCAGCCGTAATACTAATAGACAGAATGTCCCATAGACGGCAATACAGTTGTATTGCGGTCTATGGGACTTGCAATCAAGTAACCGCAGGTTCAAGCCCCCGGGGGGGAATAAAATAGTAAAAAAAAAAAAAAAAAAAAAAAGCTTTAAAAATATGAAATAAATAAAAGTTCTAAATCACCGCCTGTCCCTAGAATATATATATAAAAAAAAGTAGAAAATCATATATCATAAACCGTTTTTTTTTTTTTTTCAATACAAGGTGATCTAAGCAATAGACATTCCCCAAAATGGTAAACTAAAAAGTACATCTGGCCCCGCAAAAAAAAAAAAAAAAACACTATGCGTCCCCGTACAGCTGCAGGGTCACCTGTCAATGTGGCCTTGCAGCTGTTGCAAAACTACAACTCCCATATATTAAATATTTTACCAGTTTTTGCTTCAAAATGTTTTTTCCCTATTTTCCTCCTCTAAAACCTAGGTGCGTCTTATAGTCCGAAAAATACGGTAGGTAGTACACGCCGCCTGACAGCTCTCTCACCTCATATATAAGCGTACATGGCATCCATATATTCTGTATTTGTATTTACCCAGCAGTGGCCATTGTCCAGTACACACAGTAGATGACATGGCGCTACTTCCAACATTCATCTAATGTGTATGTCTGTACCAGTGCCCCAGTAAGATGGATACCAGCTACAAAGATCAAGAGACTAAACAAATACCTCAGCCATTGCTAGCTGAGCTACAACCTCAATACTATGAGCTAGAGGTAAAATCTGCCACCACTTCCTCCTGGGATATCACATTTCTGAATGTGAATGGAGCTCTACATGACGCCACCTGCACCTCAGTGTCATGTTAGTCACTGAGATTTTCACAATAGCCCTGTAGATTTAGCAATATTCTTACAAATACTAATAAAACCATGTTAGTGAAGAGAACAGTGACCCAGTATACAGAGGAGCCATCACCTATAGTGTGAACAGTCACAAAAACTTGTGTTATTCTAAAAATAGGAACTACAGAAAAAGTCGAGGCAGAAAACTATGTGCGACATATTCCTCATAGAAAGCAAGCCATTTACCTCAGACAAAGCAGCGCCATGCAGTGCACCCCACCTCGGAGTCGGACGGCAGAGTAGAGCCGTGGTTCAGTGCTTGGCAGAGCACAGGACAACGTTACCTAGATGCACATGAAGCTCCATAAGTCATCTATTGGTAATATAGTAGAGTTACCCCAGCTCCCCGCCATGTCCCGGCCACATTACCTGTCATGTACATGTGTTCCGCTGTCCTAAGTCACGGACAACAGACGGCCGACAATATCCCACCTCAAGCACTACACCGGAGGAGACCGGCGCTACCCTCTCCTCATCTCCCGCCCTCCCTTCCTGCATCCACTCAGCAATGGCACCTCCCTCTAGGCGCCACCTCCTGGCAATGCCTCACCTTAATCCCGCTGGTGACAAGAGCCGTCCACCTTTAATGGTGATGGTGCTTTGTGCCAGAGTGGGATTACTGTGGCGTCATCTCAGGATGTGTGCCCGGAAGAGTTTAGATTGTATTTTTCTGCCTTCTTCTACTGCGAGGCTGCACTTGGCAGAGAAGGCAGGAGAGCAGCGCCACCACCTGGCGTTTACAGGTAGCACAAGTCCAGTATTTTACACTGGCCATAATGGCAAGGAATTGTAAGCCATTTCCTCATAGAGAGTTTATATGCTTTACAAGCAGCACTAAATGTTTCTCAGGCCGCCCTCGGGCAATACACAACAAGTGCTTTCTTTGCTAATGTGGACCAAATGAGGCAAAGCGACTTTGTAAATCGCACTTGTAAGAGATACTGTTGTATATTTATTATATAGCGCCATCATATTCCGCAGCGCTTTACAGACATTGACAGTCACTGTCCCATATAGGACTCACAATCTATAATCCCTATCAGTATGTCTTTGGAGTGTGGGAGGAAACCGGAGTACCCGGAGGAAACCCACGCAAACACAGGGAGAACAGATGTTTAACATAAATCCGGCTATTCCTCAAGTGGTGCAGGGATTATGAAGATTGGCATAGAATACATAGCTCTCTATAATTCCCCCCGCAGCCCATTGTGTAGTATTACTCTATTTCATAAAGTGTATGATACGCATTGTATTGGTATTTCTAGTACAATGGGGGGGATTCATCAAGGCTGGCGTATTATATAAGGAGAGTACAGCTGGGCCATATAAATTGTGTATACAGTCCACTTTATATACTTTACATGCTGTATTTTTTTGAAAATTCATCTTTTCTGCAGCTTTTTCCTCCTGCATTATGTGGACGAAATTAATTAGATGAAATTAAATTTCATTCACTTTGTAGGTACTGTAAATTACTGACAAGAATTCTGTTTTTCTGCAATGTGTGGCCATAGCCTGTGGCTGTGTCCTTAGGGGGACAAAACGAATCACATAGCAGCGAAAAAGCGCTGCGGGAAAAAACGCACCAGCAATACAGTGCGGTTTTTCCACAGCGCTTTTCAAAGAAAGTCCACAGAGGTTTCTTCTGCAGAGTTTCTTCTTCCATCATACCTATAGGGAAATCGTCAGCGTTTCCGTAGTTATAATTGACATGCTGCAGTTTCCAAAACTGAAACGGATTTGGAAATTGCATCGGTTTCTCTGCGTATATATTCTGCAATGTGTGGATGGAATTCGCTACAATCCCTTTCACTGCAGTGACTGTAAAACGCCAGTTTTTTTTCCACGTAGGTGCTAGCCTAATATTGTTTGTCCACAAGGTCTATATTACTCAAACTTGATGCGTTATACAATTTTTAACTGTGTTGGTAAACCCATTCTCTAATAGTGAAAATATATTATAAACCAGAAAATAATTTATATCAAAGTTTATTCTGAGCCTTTTCATAGGCTATGCCCCACATCTTATTAGATGTTGTAGCTGCTCCACCAAGAAGTATGCTCGAAAGTTTAAGGGCTCGTTCACACAGGGCAAGAGGGGGCGGATTTTGACGTGGAATCCACCTCAAAATCCGCCCCCTCACAATAGAGGTCTATGTAGACCACTAGCGTCCTTTTTACCGTGAGCGGTTTGTTCCCACTCATGGAAAAAAGAAGCGAGCTTCCCTTTCTTAAGGCAGATTCCATGGCTGATTCAGCCGCAGCGTCCGCCTCGCGACAGGACCCTCCAGACTAGGCCTATTCATTTGGGCATACTTCGGAGTCGCGGCAGGAGAATTTTGCTCCTATTGTGACAAGCCCTAAGTGTATAGGGATTTCAGATACACGAATATATTCGAATTATAGGTGATGTCAGTATAACAGATGAACAAAATTTACCCTGAAATTCATGTAACCAAAGTGTTATAGTGTGTTATCTATAGAGGAGTGTTTCATGAAACTAATTTGGAAGGCTCCAGTAAGGTTTTTCTGAAAAGGATGTATACAGGTATGTTCACATGTAGCAGATAAGTTGGGAAAATGTGTGTGATTCTTCTGTTTGTCTAATTGGGCTTGCCGAAAGAAATCTGCTTGCAACAATCTCATTCAGGAGAATAGAACTGAGATTCAGCTTCAGAAACAAATATTTGTTTTTCAACAAATATTCTGGCCAAGATTTACTACCGTAGTTACGACCAGATCAGACACTGGTATAAACGCACCACAATATGGGCTGACATTTTTCAAATTTCTAGACATGAGTTGTCACAAAGAGGGTTTCTTAAAGAGGACCTTTCATGGTTTGGGGCACATGCAGTTCTATATACTGCTGGAAAGCCAACAGTGCGCTGAACTCAGCGCACTGTCGGCTTTCACGATCTGTGCCCCGGGTGAAGAGCTAGCGGTCCCGGTACCGTAACTCTTTACAGTCAGGACCGTCCTTCTGTACAAGCAGCGACAATAGCGCTATACTGTGTGAGCGGCGAGGAACGCCCCCTCTCTCTGTTCACAGTACTCGTCCATAGACGAGTATTATCAGGAGGGGAGAGGGCGTTCCTCCCCGGTCTAAGAGCACAGCGCTATTGGCGCTGCTTGTACAGAAGGACGGTCCTGACAGACTGTCAGGAACGCCCTTCTGACTGTAAAGAGCTACGGTACACACTACTGTACCCGGGGCACAGATCGGGAAAGCTGACAGTGAGCTGAATTCAGCGCACTGTTGGCTTTCCAGCAGTATATAGAACTGCCTGTGCCCCAAACCATGAAAGGTCCTCTTTAAATGCACTACAATGAGCCTAAAATCTGCCAAGATTGTATTGTAACGTTCTGATCCAATATCACCCACTATGATAAATCTGGTAGTTTTCAAACAACCTAAGTTTACATGTAACTTATTAAAATCTGGCCCAATGGGTGTGAATACACCATACAATAGCATGAAGAGGATTTGTTTGCATACTCGCACAATCTCATCCAAAACAATTTTTGGTTTGAGGCATTCATGAGCTTCTTAGGCTGGGTTCACACTAGTGTCGGTGTCCGACAGCTAGTGTCCGTAGCTAATGTCAGTGCAAGATTTTAGCATCGGACACTAGTTGTGTACGTTTACAATTTTCTTTATTTTAAATGGGATATCATGTAGTGCCCTTTAGTGTGCGTGTGTGTCCTTAAGTGTCCGTTTACAAAAATGCCCGATATTTCAAGTGGCCAGCAAAATCCTACACTATTAATTAAGTAACTTCTGAAGGTAATTGATTGCACTGGATTTTATTTAGGGGTATTAGAGTACAGTGGGGTGAATACTTTTGCACGTCACATTTTTCAGATTTTTATTTGACTAAAATTTTGTAAACCATGTATCATTTTTGTACCTACCCCAATATTTGTAATGTTTCTAGTATGCCTTTTTACATATTTACTAAACCATTTTTTTTTCTAAATAAATGTATGGGCAAAAATGTATAGGTCTTTTACCACTGTAAAGACATCAGATTAAAGAGGTATCACTTTATAACCATCTGACACATTTATGCCATATTCACAGCATGTACCAGAAATGAGTTATTGGTGTAGTACAACGTATCTCAAGAATGGGGGTCCTCTGACTCCTGTTTGCAGCCGCTTAGAATAGATAGTACATACAGTCATGGCCAAAAGTTTTGAGAATGATACAAATATTAATTTTTACAAAGTCTACTGCTTCAGTTTTTCTAATGGCAATTTGCATATACTCCAGAATGTTATAAAGAGTGATCAGCTTAACAGCAATTACTTGCAAAGTCAATATTTGCCTAGAAAATGAACTTTATCCCCCAAAACACATTTCAACATCATTGCAGCCCTGCCTTAAGAGGACCAGCTAACATCGTTTCAGGGATTGCTCCATTAACACAGGTGTGGGTGTTGATGAAGACAGGGCTGGAGATCAACCTGTCATAATTAAGTAAGAATGACACCACTGGACACTTTAAAAGGAGGCTGGTGCTTGGTATCATTGTTTCTCTTCTGTTAACCATGGTTATCTCTAAAGAAACACGTGCAGTCATCATTGCACTGCACAAAAATGGCCTAACAGGGAAGAGTATCGCAGCTAGAAAGATTGCACCTCAGTCAACAATCTATCGCATCATCAAGAACTTCAAGGAGAGAGGTTCCATTGTTGGCAAAAAGGCTCCAGGGCGCCCAAGAAAGACCAGCAAGCGCCAGGACCGTCTCTTAAAAGTGTTTCAGCTGCGGGATCGGACTACCAGCAATGCAGAGCGGTGACTAAGAGGCTCTGCCTCGAAACGCGTCAGTGGTTCGGTATGTTGCGTTAGTGTTTTTGTACCAGTATGTTTTTGCCTTTTTATGTCTTTGCTCGATGTTTTGAATATTAATTCATTTATACAATTTTTCAATTAAAAGTTAAATTTGGATTTTTGGATTTGGATATTTGGATTGCTGGATACTTCCTGTTGTTGCTACCAATACATCTGTATTGTCAGGGGCCACATCATTTAGATATGCAGTGGCATTGTAACCTACAGTAGAGGTCAAAGAACAAAAGGAGTTGGTTTCCATGGTAAGTGAGCAGGTCATTGCTCAAGCAAGATTGGTGTTTGTGATACAGAAAGCTGTTTTGTGTTTTTCACCTCCTTCCTATTAGTTTGTTTCAGCAATTGCCTCAACCATTCTGAAGCATTTAAACAATATATATACTTTATCTTAAAATGTATATCTAAATTACCCATATATCATGTTTCATGCTTATATTGTTTTATAGGAGTATTTTTGAAATCTGAGGCCATTTGCAAATTCCTGAGATCACCAACCACTCTCAAAAAAGAATAATACTGTTTAATCAAGTTTTTACAGTAAGTTCACCTATGCTAGCAGTGGTGAACCTAGCCTCTCTGCTGCCTGTGGCGGACGTTCAAAAGACGCACACCCACCCCCTGGTCTGAATACCGAGGGGGGTGTGCTAGTAGTAACATTACAGTGAATACAATGAAGTAGTATGTTGTGCAGTAATACAATACTTACAGGAGATGTCTTCCCACATTTCCCATCTCTTCCCTTTGGACCGCCATGACCACTTCTTCCAGCTGTGACTTGACTCTGTAAAGTTTGCAACACACACATCTTTCACTTCTTCACGTACCCAACCCATAACGCACCCAACCCATATATGTATATATAGTGTGTGTGTGTGTGTGTGTATATATATATATATATATATATATATATATATATATACAGTCCTATGAAAACGTTTGGGCACCCCTATTAATCTTAATCATTTTTTGTTCTAAATATTTTGGTGTTTGCAACAGCCATTTCAGTTTGATATATCTAATAACTGATGAACACAGTAATATTTCAGGATTGAAATGAGGTTTATTGTACTAACAGAAAATGTGCAATATGCATTAAACCAAAATTTGACCGGTGCAAAAGTATGGGCACCCTTATCATTTTATTGATTTGAATTCCCCTAACTACTTTTTACTGACTTACTGAAGCACAAAATTGGTTTTGTAACCTCAGTGAGCTTTGAACTTCATAGCCAGATGTATCCAATCATAAGAAAAGGTATTTAAGGTGGCCAATTGCAAGTTGATCTCCTATTTGAATCTCCTCTGAAGAGTGGCATCATGGGCTACTCAAAACAACTCTCAAATGATCTGAAAACAAAGATTGTTCAACATAGTTGTTCAGGGGAAGGATACAAAAAGTTGTCTCAGAGATTTAACCTGTCAGTTTCCACTGTGAGGAACATAGTAAGGAAATGGAAGACCACAGGGACAGTTCTTGTTAAGCCCAGAAGTGGCAGGCCAAGAAAAATATCAGAAAGGCAGAGAAGAAGAATGGTGAGAACAGTCAAGGACAATCCACAGACCACCTCCAAAGAGCTGCAGCATCATCTTGCTGCAGATGGTGTCACTGTGCATCGGTCAACTATACAGCGCACTTTGCACAAATAGAAGCTGTATGGGAGAGTGATGAGAAAGAAGCCGTTTCTGCACGTACGCCACAAATAGAGTTGCCTGAGGTATGAAAAAGCACATTTGGACAAGGCAGCTTCATTTTGGAAACAAAAATTGAGTTGTTTGGTTATAAAAAAAAGGCGTTATGCATGGCGTCCAAAAAGAAACAGCATTCCAAGAAAAACACATGCTACCCACTGTAAAATTTGGTGGAGGTTCCATCATGCTTTGGGGCTGTGTGGCCAATGCCGGCATTGGGAATCTTGTTAAAGTTGAGAGTTGCATGGATTCCACTCAGTATCAGCAGATTCTTGAGAATAATGTTCAAGAATCAGTGACGAAGTTGAAGTTACGCCGGGGATGGATATTTCAGCAAGACAATGATCCAAAACACCGCTCCAAATCCTCAGGCATTCATGCAGAGGAACAATTACAATGTTCTGGAATGGCCATCCCAGTCCCCAGACCTGAATATCATTGAACATCTGTGGGATGATTTGAAGCGGGCTGTCCATGCTCGGCGACCATCTAACTTAACTGAACTTGAATTGTTTGTCCAAAATACCTTTATCCAGGATCCAGGAACTGATTAAAAGCTACAGGAAGCGACTAGAGGCTGTTATCTTTGCAAAAGGAGGATCTACTAAATATTAATGTCACTTTTCTGTTGAGGTGCCCATACTTTTGCACCGGTCAAATTTTGGTTTAATGCATATTGCACATTTTCTGTTAGTACAATAAACCTCATTTCAATCCTGAAATATTACTGTGTCCATCAGTTATTAGATATATCAAACTGAAATGGCTGTTATAAACACCAAAATATTTAGAACTAAAAATGATTAAGATTAATAGGGGTGCCCAAACTTTTTCATAGGACTGTATATTATATACAGTGGCACAATAGACTGTGGGACATTATACAGGTTGCAGGGGGGCTGCTGTGGGGCATAATAGGGGTTACAGGGGCCACAGTGGACCCTGCAACCTCTATTATGCCCCACAGTTGTCCACCCAACTATTATGCCCCACAGTGGCCCACCCATGAGCTATTATTATACTCGGGGGTCTTTTCAGACTCCTGAGTATAATAATCAGAGACCCAGGGGAGGTGAGGGAACATAATAAACAGTGTTACCTTTCCGATTCCGATGTTAATCCAAGCAGGTTTTGGGCCTGTATGGCAATGTCCCAGACATCTCTTGGTCTGGGACATTACCATACAGGCCCAAAGCCTGTGCTAGCAGTAACAGGCTGTTACTACTAGTACAGGCTTCAGGCCTGTATGGTACTGCTAGCGCAGGCTTCAGAAAAGGCCCCCAAGTATAATAATAGCAGTAGTGGGTTCACAGCCTGGCCCGGGCCTGCTCACAGCCATCCCCGCGTCCTATAGCAGAAGGGGAAGTGGGGACCGCAGTGAGCAGGCCCAGGCCCAGGGAGGTAGGTAAATAGGTCGCTACCTGCTGGGGATACTCCAGCAGATGGTGGCCTATTATAAAACAAAAAAAAAGTATGTAACTTACCGACCTCGCCGCTGCTCCCACTGCCACCACCTCTTCAAATCACCCAGCAATAAGACGTCTGCTTCTCAGTGCAGGAGAGAGCCCTCCCCGCTCTCACAGTACAGCGCTATAGGCACTGCTGTGAACAAGGACGTTCCTGACAGACTGTAGGAACGCCCTTCTGACTGTGAAGAGCTACAGTATCAGCACCGATACAGTATCAGCACAGATGTCTCCTCACCCGGGGCACAGATCGTGAAAGCCGACAGTGCGCTGAATTCAGTGCACTGTTGGCTTTCTAGCAGTATATAAAACTGTGCCCAAACCCATGAAGGTCCTCTTTTAAATGACATTAGATACAGAAATACTGTATAGTATTGTCACACCATGTAAGGGTCCATTCACACTGAGTTTTTTGGCGAGGAAAAAATCCGCTTCAGGAATTAGGAAATTTTTTTTTTCTCCAGCACAGTGTATGGACCTTGACAAAAATGCTAGTGGTTTTTCCACATGGTTTTTGCTAATTCCACGTGGATTTTCCACCCGCCCATTGACTGTGTTGGTTTTTGCAGGCAGAATCCACCTGAAGGAAGCTTTTTTCCGCTAGGAGAAAAAAAAGCTAGTGGAACCCATTGAACTCTATGAGGAGGCGTTTTTTCCACGTGGATTCTGACTCAGATTCAGCGCCAAAATCCTCACCAAAAAACTCTAAAACAGTTATAGAACCAATTGTTAAACTGCAAACATTGTCCAAAAGGTATACTTTTCTAAACATGCAGCGTAATGATCAGCTTATTTTCCTTATGTGTTCAGCATTTTACAGTAGTCTCAAGGCCACTTTTGTAATAACAGGGCACAAGTCAAGTATTCATTGCCATTTTAGCAAGATTTGTGCATAAAGTCACCCTATAGCCTCAACCTAAATGCACATTTTTCTACACAAATAATCTTGGCCAAGTAGAAGCAGTTTTAAGGCATGTACATTATCCTATTACACCATGTGTACATGTTTAACTGGCTAGACCTGTTACAGGGTTTGGCCAGGTTGTTATATGTATAATGGGGCCTGGGCTATTACAATGGTGTATTGACCGTTTCGCTTATTACTTTCCTAAGTTTGACTAGCACTAAAATGTCATGTATAATCATGTTCGACAGTTTGCACCACATTTTACATCAAAAACCTTGCAGAAACTGCTTAATAAGGCTATGGTCATCTGCGTTCCATTGTAGCCTCCTTGTAAAATAGAGGATCAAAAAGTACTGCATGGCAAAATAATGGACAATATATTGATATTAGAGATGAGCGAGTAATGAAATATTCGATATTCGTTTCGAGTAGAGCCTCAATATTCAACTACTCGATCGAATATCGAATCCCATTATAGTCTATGGGAAAAAATGCTTATATCAGGGGAAACCGACTAAAGGAGAGTCACCAAGTCCTCGAGTAGCAGGAGGAGAGTGTTTAGGAGGAGCGCTGTGCAGTTAAAGCGCACGGACCCCATTATAACTGCACAGCGCTCCTCCTAAACACTTTCCTCCTGCTACTCGAGGACTTGGTGACTCTCCTTTAGTCGGTTTCCCCTGATATAAGCATTTTTTCCCATAGACTATAATGGGATTCGATATTCGATCGCAGTTGAGCTGATAAAAAGTAAGCTGCCTCGTAACCGCAAGCTGCCAGCTCTCCCGACTAGCAAAGATGAGCCTGCGGCAAATCAACGCTGGTTCCGCAGCAGGCTCATCTTTGCTAGTCGGGAGAGCTGGCAGCTTGCTGTTACGAGGGAACTGACTTTTTTGTCATAGGAATGCATTGACCAGCGTTGATTGGCCAGTGTACAGCATTCGGCCAAGCAACGCTTGTTCTGCCGGAAGCTCGTCTGTGAGGAGTCGGAGTCTAAGATCGGACCTCAATGGAGACTGCTGTAGAACCAGCGTTGATTTGCCGAATGCTATACACTGTATAGCATTCGACCAATCAACGCTGGATCTGAATTGAATATTTACTGCGAATAGCTAGTAGTATTGGATCGAGTACGAATATTTCGAATACCGTAGTATTCGATCGAATACCTACTCAATCGAATACTACTCGCTCATCTCTAATTGGGCACAATTTTAGTCAATGAGATCCATTCATTTACATTGTATGATGAATCAGAGTTTCTGGTTTTGTCCCAATAATTAATCCCTTAAGGACACAGCCCAAAAGTATGTTAAGGACCAGGCCTGTTTTTTCAAAATTGACATGTGTCACTTTAAATGGCAATAACTTTGAGACGCTTTAACTTACACAAGTGATTTTGAGAATGTTTTCTCATAACACATTATACTTCATGTTAGTGGTAAACACTAATCAATATTTTTGTATTTACTTATTAAAAAAATAGGAAATTTGATGGAAATTTGGAAAAAATTGCAATTTTCAAAATGTGAAATTCTCTGCTTTTCAGGCAGATAGTCATACCACCCAAATATAGTAATAAATATTATCTCCCATATCTCTGCTTTATATCGGCATCATCTTTTGATTGTATTTTAATTTATTTTGAACGTTACAAGGCTTACAAGTGTAACAGCGATTTTCCAGATTTACAAGAAATGTAACTATGTTTGTTTTGTTTGTTTTACACACTTTATTTTTTATTTTTTTTAAACTTTTTTACATTTGTGCTGTAAGCACACTAGAACCTGCGATCAGAGAGGATCACTGGTTCTATACTAACTATAGACTTGCAATACACGTGTATTGCAGTCTATAGAGGAAGCTAGCTATGCAGATGCATAGACTAGCTTTCTCTCGTCCCAGCATCCAAGAGGTTAACCCTCCCCCCATCGGAGCTCACTCTGATGGGGGGAGGGATTAAGGAGCAGCGTGTAGCTGTAAATTACAGCTAACACAGACTCCTTATGCAGCCGGCAGCATGATTTATAGCCCGGCCAAAACCCCTAGGGTGCCATGATCACTATGGATCATGGCACCTTAAGGGTTAAACAGTGGGGGTCGGTGCAATCACCGTCCCTTCTGCTACAGGGGAAGCCTGGCTGTCAGATACAGCCGGCCTCCCGTGGAGATCGCACGGGCTCTGCTTCTGAGCCCGTGCGATCTCAATCACGTACAGGTACGTGGGAATGCGGGAACTAACCACATTCCCTGACGTACAGGTACGTGATTTAGCGTTAAGGGGTTAAACAAAAAAACTGTAATCCTGCTGCAGATATGAACACCGCTTATGTGTGGGCTAATGACAATTTAAAATCACATCCTCTCCACAGCTCTAAAATACTAGTACTAAGTACTAAGGCATCTAAGGGTTGCTTCACATCTGCGTTTGGTAATCCGTTCAGGGAGTCCACATGGGGACCCCCGAACGGACTACCGAACACATTGGCAAATGGTGTGCAGTGAAAGCACACAGACTCCATAGACTATAATGGGGTCCATGTGCTTTCTGCACGGAGCATGCGGACAGAAAAATACTTCACAATCTACTTTTCTGTCCGCATGACTCGTGCGGAGATCTCATGCAAAGTACACGGACCCCATTATAGTCTATGGGGTCCGTGTGCTTTCACTGCACACCCCTTGCCAGTGTGTGCGGTAGTCCGTTCAGGGGGGGTCCCCATGTGGACTCCCTGAATGGATTAACAAACGCAAGTGTGAACTAACCCTAAGGCTATGTACACATCTTTATTCAGAGCCTCCTATAATTCCATCTTGCTTTGGGATACCTTGTATATTGTTGTGATGGAGCATACATAAAAATGCAGAGAAGAAAGGGATAAGATAATCCGTGGAGGTGATTTTTAATCAGTGGGAGTGAAAGGTGATGAGTAATAGAAAATGCAATGTGACACAGCGCCAGAATCCAATGGAGCAGGGGTCTACTACGTTGTGTTATTACTCTGAGGAGAGCCAGGAATCATTAACTAGGAAATGATGAGCATCCAACCAACCATTTTTTAGCCACTCTCTAAAAATAGAATCTGTCATATTTTTTTCCAAACTACATCATACCCTGTCTTAATTTTTCCCTACTGACAGTAGAAATCAATTTACCCATACTGTACTTTTGTATGCTAGTGGTTTTTCATGACACATTCACATGATATAAAAAAGAATAAAAAATATGGAATCTACTTTGAGCTGCAGTTACTAGAAGCAATATTTCTAGGTGAGAATACATCTGTAATTCAGTACCACATTGAGGGCCATTAGGGTATGTTCACACAGAGTTTTTTGGAGCGGATTTTGACACGGAATCCGCCTCAAAATCTGCCTGAAAAAAGACTGGCTTTGATTGACTTCAATGGGAGCTGCTCGCTTCTTTTTTCCAGTAGCTAGTAGCAAAAAAAAAGAAGTGAGCTGCCCTATCTTGCTGCGAATTCCACGGCTGACTCAGCCGCGGCGCGAGGCTCCCTCCCGATTAGGCCCATTCTTCGGGAACACTTCCCGTCGCGGCTAGCCATGTGGAAGTGTTCACACGCAGAATGCAAATTCTGACGTGTGAACATACCCTTACTGAGCCACAAGGATTGCAAAATGACTTTCCAATACAGGAGCACTAAACCAAAAATCATATATAATAATTCCCTATATGACATCTCACAACATTTCCTGATTTATCTTACTCTTCTTTCCTTATGTATCATAATTACAAATCATGAAAAATAAATTAGAAAATCAATATTTTCTTCTCTATGGTAGCAGCCATGTATTTTCCCCCCTCTCTCTCCCCTTGTAATGCTAGTGAGCCAGGAAGTTTAGCAGAAGAAGGCGGATTTTAGGTTGCACACTTTTTGTCTATACAGTGAATGTTGCCATTTTGTTGGAAGAAGTTTCCCTCAAGTAACTGACAGTATGGAATAGGTGCAGTAACAGCACCAGCAATTGTACCACTAGTGCCAGCCATTGGTGAACCTAGCCTCTCTGCTGCCTGAGGCAGACGATCAAAAGACCCTCCCCCCCCCCCGTATTGAGCCCGGGGGAAGGGGGGGTGTTGTTCATCTTTTGATCGTCCGCCTCAGATAGAGGGGGGGAGGGACTGTTGGGGGTGCTAGTGGTAACATTACAATAAATACAATGCAGTAATATTTTGTGCAGTAATACTCACAGGAGACCTCTTCCCACATTTCCCGCCATGACCACTTCTTCCAGCTGTGACTTGACTCTGTAAAGTTTGAAACACAGACATATTTTTCTCCTGACTGCATTATTACACTCAGACGCATAGGCTGACTTCCTCACTAGTACTAGTACGGCGCATGTCGGGTGTATAACTATGGCGGCCGCCCGGGAGTCAGGCGGCCGCCATAGCCGCCGGATGTCTACTGTGTTACACAGTAGACAGCCAGCGCTAATGCCTCCAATCGGTCCCTGGACCGATCGGAGGCATTAACCCCTCTGGCGTCTCGGTCAAAGGCGCCGGAGGCGCCTTTTTCCCGGCGGAGCATGGGCGCCGACATTGTGCCGGTGATCGCCGGCGCCTGGAGCAAGCTCCAGGGCCGACGTCACGTTTCCATGACAGCCGGGAGCCTTTATAAGGCTCCCGGCCGGTCTGCAGCCTCTTTTTTTGCAGGCTGGTCTATGCAGCCTGCAAAAGAAATGATGATTTTTTGCAATGCATTAGCATTGTAGTACATTGCATTAGTGATCAGACCCCCTGGGGTTCAAGACCCCTAGGGGGTCTAATAAATGCAAAAAAATAAAAATAAAAAAAAGTAAAAAAAATATAAAAAAAATCTAAAAATTCAAATCACCCCCCTTTCCCTAGAACACATATAAAAGTATTTAAATACTGTGAAGCACATACACATTAGGTATCCCTGTGTCCGAAATCGCCCGCTCTACAAATCTATAACAATATTTTTCCTGTACAGTAAACGCTGTAGCAGGAAAAATAGTCAAAAGTGCCAAAATTAGAATAAAAAGTGATCAAAGCAATAGCATTTCCCAAAAATGGTAGAACTAAAAAGTCCACCCGGCCCCGCAAAAAAAGACGCCCTATGCATCCCCGTACACTGACGTATAAAAAAGTTTCGGCTGTTAGAATATGGCGACTTTTA
Source organism: Leptodactylus fuscus (assembly GCF_031893055.1). Classification (NCBI taxonomy): domain Eukaryota; kingdom Metazoa; phylum Chordata; class Amphibia; order Anura; family Leptodactylidae; genus Leptodactylus; species Leptodactylus fuscus. Next base: position 149,110,799 of record NC_134265.1, read on the forward strand.
GAAAAAAAATTTTTTAACACAGTTTTGGATTTTTTTAAGGGGTTAAAATGTAAATAAAACCATATAAATTTGGAATCCCCGGAATCGCACCAAAACACAGAATACAGGGGACATGTCATTTTGGCTGCACAGTGAACGCCGTCAAACCGAAGCCCGTAAGAAAGTCGCAGAAATGCATTTTTTCTTCAAATCCACCCCATTCTGAATTTTATTTCCAGTTTTCAGTACATTATACAGAATAATTAATGGTGGCATTATGAAGAACAATTTGTCTCGCAAAGATTAAGAAATCATATGGCTCTGGGAGCGGAGAAATAAAAAAGTTATGGGGTTTAGAAGGAGGAGAGTCAAAAATGAAAATCAAAAAATGCCATTGGCGGGAAGGGGTTAACATGCCATGTTTTTCAAATACACACACATTTTTTTATTTTCTTGCTTTTCCACATCTTTTTTCCTAAAATGTTTGGATTAGATTAAATGATTAAATTTCATTCACTTTGATGGCACATTTCTGAAGCCATAAATGCCATGTTTCATATTATGGAAATACTTTTGCAGAGTTTTCTGCATTTTTTTTAGTTAAAGCCAATAGTGGATTTAGCAGAAGGCAGAAGTATAGAGGTCCATGCATATGGAGCAAAATGGAGCTGTTTATGGTGCCGAATTTACCATGCATAAAAAAAACGTCCCATTGATTTCCACGTGGCAAAATTTACTGCGCGTTAATTCCACGTGTAGAAAAAAGAGAGCGGCACCCATTGAAATCAATGGGACGCTTTTTATTTTTACACGCGGTAAATTCAGCGCCATAAACAGTGCTATTTTGCTCCATGTATATGAACCCTAGGAGGTTCCTTTGGCTCAAGAACTGCCACAAAATCTACAACAAAAAACAGCTTTTCCACAGAATGGGGCATCAGCCTGAGGCCGGGACCCCACATAGTGTAAATGCCAGGATTTGTCCATGGCAGAAACGCAGAGGGATGTCCTCACCATTAAAGTTAAATGCTACGTTCATTTTTCCAAGCACATCTGATTATAGGGAACTGATCGGTGTAGTCTCAAGGAACACATATGGCAGACTTTAGAATTCAAGTGCTGCTATCAAGTTCAGGCGTAGCTCTACTGAATAAACAACATATAGTCTGTCTGTAAATTATTAACAAAGGGCACATTTTCAGTGACCCACGACTACCTTTAGGACCCTTGCCTTACTAGTTTACACCAAACTCATCAAGCTACATGCTAGCTTCCGTGTATTCTTTAACCCCTTAAGGACCAGGCCATTTTTTGGTTTCGCATTTTCGTTTTTCCCTCCTCACATTTCAAGAGCCATAACTTTTTCATTTTTCAGGTCACATGATAGCTTATTGTTTGCGGGACAAATTGTACTTTGTAATGGCACCATTCAATATGCTGTGCAATGTACTGGGAAGCTGGAAAAAAATTCAGAATGAGGCGCAATTGGAGAAAAAATGCATTTGCGCCATTTTCTTATGGGTTTAATTTTTACAGCATTCACTGTTTGGTACAAATGACATGTTACCTGTGTTCTACGTGTCAGTACAAACGCGGTGATACCAAATTTATATAGTATTTGAAATTTTTTGATACTTTTAAAAAAATGATAAACTTTGCAAAATAGAAAAAAACATTTGTGTCATCATGTTCTAACACCTGTAACTTTTTCATATTTCCATGTATGGAGCTGGTTGTGGTGTCTTTTTATGCGGGACAAGATGACGTTTCTATTGATACCATTTGGGGAAAGATCCGATGGTTTGATCACTTTTTATTCAATTTTTTATAGGAGGCAAAGTGTTGAAAAAAACGCTTTTTGGCTTTTTTTATTTTTTTTGCCGCTACGCCGTTCGCAGTACGGGATAAATGTTTTAATATTCTAATAGTTCAGGCATTTTGGAGCGCAGGGATACCTAATATGTTTATGTTTAATGTTCTTTAATTACTTTTATAGCTGATCTAGGGAAAGGGGGGTGATTTGAACTTTTATATTTTTTTTATTTTTTTAATACTTTTAAAAACTTTTTTTTTTCTTCTGTTACATTTATGATCAGACCCCTTAGGTACCTTGAAACCTAGGGAGTCTGATCGCTCATACTATTCACTGCAATACTACAGTATTGCAGTGAATAGGAAAATCGCAGCACTTCTATTAGACGATGCCTCTGGCATCGTCTAATAGATCTAGTGCAGAGACAAGCCTGGAAGCCTTCAATAGGCTTCCGGCTGTCATAGCAACCGATCACCGCCCTCTTGTGACGTTCAGGAGGGCGGCGATCGGCAAAACATGGCGGCGCCCATGCCGCCGGCGCCGTTTACACACTGCGGTCACGTTTGACCGCAGTGTGTAAAGGGTTAACAACAGCGATCGGCTCGGGCACCGACCGCTGCTGTTAGTGGCAGGTCCTGGCTGTATTATACAGCCGGCATCTGCCGTGTATGGAGCGAGCTCAGCGTGTGAGCTCGCTCCATACATCCCCATGCGACCCATGCGCTAATAATATTATAATTAATAGACAACTTATATAGCCTGGTAATCTTCTGTCTATAAATTCTGAATACTGATGGAAAAGCCTGCTTTGCTGAGTGATTTAAAGGGTGGCTAAAGGAATGTGCATGTGCTGTCATATCAGCAAATTTCATTATATAGATATGAGTATTTGTGACAAAGTGACTTTGGCTACACTAAACATTACATCATAAAAAACAGTATGCAGAAGATTTAGCATAGGCTAAAGTTTTTAACTTCTATGTTGCTGGTGTCAGTGTGGCATGATATGTGTCAAATTTCTGAAATGTTGCACAATGTTTTATACATCTGGCATATCTATAAGTCTTCCACATCTGTCCTGAGTTGTTAGTCCACTCTCTAATATACATCACTCAATGGCATTTTGCCACCACAGGCATTTTTCAATTGTTATTTTTTACTACCCATCTTCCAAAGGCCATACAGTGCTCTGGGAAACTGGAATAAAATTCAGAATGGGGTGGAATTGGAGAAAAACTACATTTGTGCAACTTTCTTATGTTATGCTTTGTTTTTACGGCACAATGTGCTTGGTTTCATTGTACAGATAAAATGACGTCACCTGGTACAATTATGGTGATACCAAATTTCTAGAGGTTTTTTTTTGCCATTTTAACCCCTTAAAAAATTACAAATCCTTACGATATGAAAAATTGTCACATTCTAACCCCTCACATCTGCGTTAGTATTCTGTTCAAGGGAGTCCGCATGGGGACCCCCGAACGGATCCCCATAAACCATAATGGGGTCAGTGTGCTTGCCGCCAGATTTCTGTAGTTCACAATCTACTTTCCTGTCCGCATGATTTGTGCGGGCAGCGTGCGGCAAGCTTTCACTGCACACAGCTTGCAAATGCTTAACTCCTAAGTGCCACTATAACAGCATCTGAGTGGTTTGGGGGCAAGAGCACCCCCATTTCATCCCCTTGAGTTGGCATGAAATGGGTTCCAATGGGTTGTCATGGCAGCTTTCAAGGACAACCAGGAGGAGTAGAAGGGGGGTGGACATGAGTTCCAGTCAGAACTAATAGGTAGTACTATCAAAGCCCCTATTTGGCATGATGGGGGGGCAGTACCAATACTATTAAGTTTCAGATTCTGCTGCAGTGAATACACTTTCAGAAGGTTTGGCTCCCCAGATAAATCCTTTAATTTATGAAGATACAAATATTTACTAAGACATGTCAGGAAAGCCACCTGTGACTGACTAATGCTTCTCATGCATAATACAAGGGGTCTATCAGGATGAGATATTGATGCTCAGATTGGTGGGGATCCAACCCTTAGTAACCTTACTGATAAGCTGAAAGCAGAGCTGTAGCACTGGGAGTATCACAGTGTACGGGTTTAGAAGTACAAAGCTCCTTTATCTTTAGTAGGTGAGCTGGGTTACTACACCACAGCCCCCATTGACTTGGCTCCAACTAATCTAAAGTAGAGAAGGCACCTGACTCACACACACAACAAAGGTGAATTTTCTTGTCCCAGTCTCTGCACTATTATTACAATTTGTTCCAAAATTCCTCATGTGCACAAAAATCCTCATTCATGCAAGATTGCACATACGATTTTCAAGTATTACGTTTGGTATACAATCCACCTGCAGACTTCAAAGAGACATTTAATACTTGCCTTTCAGAAATCAGTTTGTTAAATTCCTTGACTATCTGAAAAGATTAAGACTGATATCGATGGGAGGATTTTCTTCTAATATGTTTACATTGCTACATAAATATGTGGAGCTGCATTATACAATACATATATAAAAATGCTTTTCAGTAGAATTCCCCTAATCTACTCCTAGTTAACCCCTTCCTGCCCTTTTTTTTTTTTTTTTTTTTAAATTATTATTGTTTTTTGATCCCCATCTTACAAAAACTCTAATTTTTTTTTTTTTTTTTTTTAAATTCCATTCACAGACTGGTATAAGGGCTTATTTTTACAGGATAAATTGTACTTTTTAATGGTACAATTTAATATTTTAAATGATGTACTGGGAAGTTGGAAAAAAATAGATTGGAATGAATTTAAAATATAACTTAATTTGTACCACTTTCTTATGAGTTTTGTTTTTGCATTGTTTACTGTGCAGAAAAAAATTACGTTACTTCTATTCTGCAGATTAGTATGATCGTAGTGATACCCAATTCATATAGTTTTAATACCCTTAGGGCTAGTTCACACGTGAGTATAAGGGGAGGTTTTTGACAGCGGATTTCGCGTCCAACAAACGTCTATATGCAGCTTTGGCTTAACAAAGAGCTACTCTTGTGTCTAGACATACGGGGCTGCTGTTAAAGAGGAGTGTACCTGTCCTCCTTCTTGTGCTGCCTAGAGAGCAGGGCAGGTTAACCCTATAATAACCTCCCTACATACTCCTAGTTCCCAGTATTGAGTATTGCATTGTGGACAGGAATTTTTTCTTTATATCTATGAAGAACTTTTTCCATTCAATGCCAGAATATAAGTTTTTCTTATAGAGCACTGAGTATTTTCCAATTGTGGGGGCTCTGTTTGCTATAAGATTGGATTATCATTTAAATAAGAGAAGGTATCCATATAATATTTGAGTGTGTCCATTCTCTCATCAAAATCTGGTCATCATCTAGCGTATTCACCCTTCTGATTACTTTTTATTTGAGAGTCTTTTTATTGATATCAATAAATGTTGAGTTTTAGATTCCTTTTGTTCAGTGGATTTATGTGAGAATTGGGAACTACTGCTTAGTGGATTATGACTTTGGTAACAGACTGTACTGGAAACATTGAAAGGAACAGCAACAGCTAAAAACATGACCAATAGAATGTTATCTACTGTGGCCAGTGTTCAGTGTCTGAGCTGTTTTCTGCATGAAGTTGGGTGGATGAGTGTGCAATTTTTTTGCCGTTCACTTATCAGAATGAGTGGTGTAAAGATGACCTATCACTTGAAAACAGTAAAGTTTACAAAAAGGTGGTAATGAAAATATTTCTATAGTATATTAAATAGTGTCATTAAAAAGTGCATTTTGTCCTGCAAAAAAATGAAGCCCTCATTCAACTCTTTAACTTAAAAAATATAGTTATTTTAGAATGCAGAAAATAAAAGACAAAAATGAAAGATGTGCAGGGACTGAAGTAGTACTTCAACACTAAAGCCCCGTTCCCACAGAGTAACGCGCTGTTAACACGTGTCGTGTCAGAGTGAGGCGCTTCAAAACAGATCCCATTGACTTCATTGGGTGCCGGCTTACAAGCGCTACACATTGAAATCAATGGGTTATAAATAGAGATGAGCGAACAGTGAAATATTCGTTATTCATTTCGATTAGCCGCTCAATATTCGACTATTCGAACGAATATCGAACCCCATTATAGTCTATGGGGAAAAATGCTTTGTTTCAGGGGAACCCACAATTCGACTCAGGAGAGTCACCAAGTCCACTATGACACTTCAGGAAATTATGCCAACACCTCTGTAATGCAACTGGGACAGCAGGAGAAGCATGTCTGGGGACATCTAACATGCCCAAGTCACAGTTTTACCCCACCATCACAGCCTATCAACTACACACTTTCCACACTCAAAAAAAATACTATGAAAGTGGGAAAATACATGGAAACCTTCTTTCCTCCCCAATTGGATGGACAGAAACCCAAATTTTAAGCTAAAGAAACATTACCAAGCACTCCTTTAAATCACGTTGCCCATGACAACCACAGATGGAATAGGCAATGGGAAATCCAACCCTTAACTGTCATTGTGGATGTGTGTGTGTGTGTGTGTGTGTGTATGTGATGTGGTAAGACCTTCCAAAATTCACTTTTCTGGCCCTTAACGTGAGCCCTTCCAAATTAAGTTACAGGATCTTAAGCTGAGCTACCAACAGAGATTGAGGCCCTTCAGGTGACTTCAGCCTCTTACCAGCAGAGTTTTAGGCCCTTTAACTTAGTTCAGCCTTGCATCAGCAGAGTTTTTTGCCCTTTGGATGAGTTGAGCCTTGCACCAGCAGAGTGTTATCCCCTTTAAAGGGGCTCTATCAGCAAAATTTTGCTGTATGAGCCCCACATATGCATGAATAGTAGGGTTGAGCCAATCTTTACTTTTCAGGATCGATTTTGAAATCCAATTTCTGATCATTTTTCATTCGAACCCGATCTCGATCCCAATTCTGATCCCAATGCAAGTCAATGGGATTTTTTTACTAATCGGAGATCAGATTTTAAAAATAATCCTATTCACTATACAGCATGGAATCTAACAATTGAACACTTTAATTGTTAGAATCCACGCTGTGTAGTGATTTTTTTTTTTTTATCACTAAGTAGCCAGAGGATTTTTTTTTAATCCTCTGGCTACTTAGTCCCCCCTGGTGTCCACTTACCTGCAGAGATGGCTGATCCGGTGCCCGGTGTTCTTCTTCGCCTCGCTGCCCCCTGCCTCCCAGGTTAGGAGAGTGTAGGCATATTAGGAGAGTGTGGGCGGGTACTGGGAGGGGAGACGTCACGTCTTCCCGCCCTGTACCTGCCCACACTCTCCTAAGCCACAAGCCCCGCCTTCTTCCTAGCTCTTTAACACTAACCTGGGAGGCGGGGGCAGCAAGGCGAAGAAGAACGAGAACACCGGGCACCAGACCAGCCATCTCTGCAGGTAAGTAGCTAATAGAGATGTTAGCTAGTCTCCCATTAGAATGAATGGATGCAGCCGGCGCGCAGGGGGTTAAGGCTGTGTGCCGGCTGCTTCCATTCATTCCTATGGAACCGCAGCGGAGCCTTCACACTGAATATACACTCCGCTCAGAATGAGCGGAACATATAATCAGTGTGAAGGCTAACATTGTTAGCTTTTCCCACAATGCTTAGACAGTAGCAAAGCATTGTGGGAAATAATCACTGATCTCGATCCCACCTAAAAAGATCGTGTTCGGAATTCCGATCACGATCGTGAAATTTTCTCAATCGCCGATCGGAAGCTGATCTTTTCCGAACACGATCGCTCAACCCTAATGAATAGCTTTTAAAAAGGCTATTCAGGCACCACTAATCTTATTTTAAAATAAAACTATAAAAACCTATAGGTAAATCATACTTGAACGTGCACCCTGGGCGGTGATGCACAATCCGACGTCATCTTCTGGCATGCCTAACTCTTCTTTCTTCTTCTTTCGGCGATGTCCTGGCTCTTCCCCGGCTTCATCTTCATCCGGTTGAAATCCAGCGCGTGCGCAGTAGCGCTCCCTCCGGAGCTACTGCGCACACTCGAATGGCCTGATGTTCGATCGAATACCTATTTGATCGAACAGCATGTCAGAGCGCAGCGCTTCAAAACAGATCCCATTAACTTCAAATGAATGGGTTTTAAAGCTGACCTCTGGGAAGCTGTCCCCTGTCCAATTTCTCGGAGGTGAGGGCGGAAACCAAGCAGAATGGCGCAGGATGGACAGCGGGCGCAAGTGTGAACGCCCCTTTAGTCTGATTTCTGTCTCTACTTTAGATACTGGACCTGATTTGCTGTTCTCCATGTATAACCTCTTGGTTTCCTGGTCCTTCAATACCACTGCCTGCCCCTGATCTTTGGATCAAACTCAACTATGCTTTTGCCTGACCCTCTGGTGTTTCACATCAGAGACTCTCTGACCTTCGATTCAGCTGCCATCTTTGATACAGCTGATCTCTGTGCAGGGGTTAAAGAATGAAAACCAGGTTATCATTTAGGTATAATCAATTTTTATTGGAGAATTTTCAACAGGAAAAATTAAACAAACTCAAACGCAATATGGGAGAACAAAACACCCCAAGAACAACAGGAAAGGCCACGCAGGGCCACAACATTATGCAGGTATCCCCGGGGGAACCCCTGGCAATATAGGGGTTAGGCAAGAACTGAAACAGAAACTCGCAGGGAAATATAGGGGCACAGCCCCCAACAAAAATCAAAGCAAAGGAGAACAAACAAGACCACACACGCAGGACGGAGACAAAAGGGAGGGAAAAAAGAAAGGACTAAAGACAAGAACAGGACAAGGGAAGAAAGATATGGGTGATACCAACTGAGTATCATTTAGACAACAGCCTTAGAAGTAGCCCAAAAGTCAAACCAGTTAAGTGGCACAGTGGTCCAGGGCAGTTTTAATGCATTGGTGGGCTCAGTGCAAATGTTTCATAATTGGACCCCCTCATTATTACCTCTTAGAAATATCTGAACCACACAAATTATAAAACCCCATCAGTGGCTCCCACATGGTATAATACACCTTAGTGGCCGTCATACAGTATAATACCTCCTTAGTGGTTCCATAGTGCACCCCGTATTATGTCTCCTTTCCAGGTTACCCCTCACAGAATAATGTCCCCTTTCCAGTTTGCCCCCACAGTATCATGTCCTCTTTCCAGGTTGCCAAAGAAAAAAAAAACCACCTAGTGCTCACCTTTCCATGGTCTTCTGTTTCCTTTTGTCTCTGCTGCTGGCAGCTTCAGGGAGCAACAGGTGCAATGTAAGTGACATTGCTGCATTGAGCCCCCTGCTCCTTTGTAGTGCACCTGGAGCAGAGACAGCGCAGCGGCTGAGTGGTGATGGAGCGAATGCCTGTACTCCACTCATCTGTGCCAGTGGAATACTATGAACTATCAGGGCAGTCTGGAACAGTGGGATAGCACTCTAAATGCAGGACTGTCCCGCTGTCTCAAGGGGTCCCCACTACCATAGCACCCAGTGCCAGTACACCATTGGCCCTATAGCTGACATGGTGCTCGGTACTATTAGGGAACATTATCTGTAGGGGGGCATATTACCTATGTAGGATGGACTATTAGCTGGGGGGACAATATTAGGGACTAGAGATGAGCGAGTAGTATTCAATCGAGTAAGTATTCGATCAAATACTACGGTATTCGAAATACTCGTACTCAATCGAGTACCACTCGCTGTTCGAATGTAAAAGTTCGATGCAGAACCAGCATTGATTGGCCGAATGCTATACAGTCGGCCAGTCAATGCTGGTTCTTCTCCTACCTTTAGAAGTCTTCTCCGTGCAGCTTCCCCGCGGCGTCTTCCGGCTCTGAATTCACTCTGCCAGGCATCGGGCCTGGGCAGAGCCGACTGCGCATGCCCACACTACATTTTCTTGTAGCTCCCATTCATTTCAGTGGGAGTTAGGATTGTATACACTGTGTTATTTTGTGGCCGTGATTTTGCGGCCGCGGTCTCTTCCTGAGATCAGGTGACTGCTGAGGCCAATCAGCGGCTTCAGTAGAAGGGCTGCAGGACATCACAGCCTGACAGGGGAATATATTTTTTTTTCCCTCCCCTGGCCTATTTAAAAAAAAATTTTTTGCCTGGACAACCTCTTTAAGAAGACACAGAACCCTCTCTGATCCATCAGGATAACCTCTGAAATGTGATTTTTTTTAAAACACCATTTGGCCCCTTCACAACTGGTGGATTTGTTTCTCCCAGAAAGTACACAACAAAGGTAATATACAATATAAGTGAAAATGCACAGCAGAAAAAGGTAATTAGTCCGAATAAATCAGCATGTCATAGTAAGTAAAATCCACAGAACATCCTATCTGTTGTAGAGTCTCAGCAGCATTACTACAGATTGCACAAATTGTAATTATATATTCTGCATAACCTAAATGTTTATAAGTAGATTTCCTTTTGTTATTTTTTAATGCCATCTAGTGGTAGAACATTATATGACAGTTGATTGGAAAAAAAAGTTATTTTTCATTAGGAGGAAGTAAAATTAGATATTATTATTATTATATTATAATTACTATACTGTGTATGTATTACTGCCAATAACTATTACAACTGTGTGCATATCAATTGGTGACCACACAGCGTAACTCACCTTCATCACCAACTGATTTTACATCCTCTAGATGTGTTTCCGCAGCTGGGGTACAGTGCTGTATACCATAAAATAAAGCTGCTGCAGAACTTCTCAAGTGGTATGGGGAGTTCCTGGGTTCGAATCCCACCAGGAACAACATCTTCAAAGGAGTTTGTATGTTCTCCCCGTGTTTGTGTGGATTTCCTCACATTCTACAAAAGACATACTGATAGGAAAAAAAATGTACATTGTGATCCCTATATGGGGCTCACAATCTACTTTAAAAAAAAAGTGGTAGGGGGAGTTCTATGTCGCTCACTGATAAAGGATCTTTATATTACAGACTCACAGAAAGCTCACCTGTATCTTTAAAGAGTGGCTGGTACTATACAGGTTTTTCTTACAATAAATGAGTTATCTTACTAAAACAACCTCTTTGAAAAAGAAGCCAATGTAGCAATGATGGTACACTGACTTGCAAAAGTATGCCCTCCTTGAACTTTTTCACATTTTGTCACATTACAACCACAAACTTAAATGTATTTGATTGAGATTTTAAGTGATAGATCAAGACAAAGTAGCAGATAGTTGTGAAGTGGAAGGAAAATTATACATGGGTATTCATAATTGTAATCAAATAAAATCTGAAAAGTGTGACGTGCAAAAATCTTCAGCCCCCCTATATCAATATTATGTAGAGCCACCTTGTGCTGGAATTGCAGCTACAAGTCTTTTGGAGTCTGTTTCTACCAGCTTTGCACATCTAGGGACTTAGATTTTTGCCTATTCTTCTTTATACAATAACTCTCGTTCATTGGATGGAGAGTGTCTATGAACAGCAATTTTCATATCTTGCCACAGATGCTCAATGGTATGGGGTCTGGACTTTGGACCATTCTATCACATGAATATCTTTTGATCTAAACCATTCCAGAGTAGCTCTGGCTGTATGTTTAGGGTCATTGTCTTGATGGAAGATGAATCTCCTTCCCAGTCTCAAGTCTTTTGCAGCTTCCAACAGGTTTTCTTCCAGGATTGTCCTGTATTTAGCTTCATCTGTCTCCTCATCAAATCTGACCAGTTTCCCTGTCCCCCCCCCCATTTTTGCATCATAGATTGAACAGTGCTCCTTGGGATGCTCAGAACTTGGGATATGCTTTAAATTTCTCAACAACTTTATTTCTGAACTGTCTGGCGAGTTTCTTGGTCTTCGTGATGCTGTTTGTTCACTAGTGTTCTCTAACAAACCACTGAGGCCTTCATAGAACAGGTGTATTTATATTGAGACTAAATGTAAGCATTGGAGTAAGGGTCAGGCAGTGCAGAGTGACACAGCTGGGAAAGCAACACTGTGCAACTAATGACAAAAGGGGTCGCAGGTCCTGCAGCTAGAACTATGCTGTAGATCTGAGATGAGGCAGACCAATGCACTTCCTAATTGAAGTGCGCCTGCCACGACTCCTACGCTATTGTCCAGGCGGCTAGGGTCAGGGAACAGGAGGCCCTGAAAGTGCTAGGGGCTGGAGTAACGCAGGTGACACCTAAGCAGAAAGCACAGTGTAAAATTCAATGCAAAACCAAAGACAAAATAGCATAGAACAAGGGAGGACAAGTCCCAGCAAAAACACAGAAGAGAAGGCGGAGTCGAACGAGCAAGAGGTTAAGCCAGGAGATCAGAATAAAGGGTACTATTCCGTTATCGGGCCAGCAGCAGCGCAGTTCAGCAGCAGCTTTCGGGACAGCAGTTCAGCAGCGGGAATTACAATGACATCCGAGGACTGCTGGCCCGATGCTTGTGCCCAGTAACCAGTACATCGATGACCCCCCTCCCCCATCCTTCTCCTCCTGCCAGTGCTGCCCCCCAGCTCTCCTTACATCTTCCCCGTACCCTCTCCCCGCCACACGACTAGGCCTCACCTCAGCGCTAGTACCGAGACCGAAAGGAAAGACACCGGGGCTCAATCCAGGCCCTGACAAGAAACACGCCGACTATAGGAACGGTGAGCTACAGCGAGCCGGAGGGACAAACTTTCTGCAGCGTCCGGCGGCTATCTAGTAGCATTCATTGCTCAAGATTTACGGTGAGGCCTATTACAGGGAGAGGGTACGGGGCAGATGTAAGAAGAGCTGGGGGGCAGCACTGGAAGGAAGAGGAGGATGAGGGCATCGATCGATGTACTGCCTACTACACACAAGCACGGCCTCTATCATCGGGCCAGCATCGGCTTAGTCATGTGGCGGGGAGAGGGTACGGGGTAGATGTAAGGAGAGCTGGGGGGCAGCACTGGAAGGAGGAGGAGATGGAGGGGGGGTCATTGATGTACTGGCTACTGGGCACAAGCATCGGGCCAGCAGTCCTCGGATGTCATTGTAATTCCCGCTGCTGAACTGAACTGCTGTCCCGAAAGCTGGTGCTGAAATGCGCTGCTGCTGGCCCGATAACGGAATAGTACCGAATAAAGTTCCAAATCAGAAGACAAGGAATAGTCAAATATAAGTCGGGTATACAGTAACCAATAAACAGACAGAAAGACACACAGACTGGGTATCTGGAGGAGACCAGGAAACACTAAGTGAATGGCTGGCAAGGATCGATGCCTGGGTGGGGTTAAAATAGCAGCAGAGAAAACAACCCACAGCACCTGTGATGGCTAATGGCATGGAGAACTGAGAGCAAGGAAAAGATTAACCCTTAATCACCTAAGCACAACCAATAGAACTCTTAACACGTCTCCCAGGGAGTCGCTGCGCAGCAAGGAGACCGCGGCGACTCCGTATCCTGACACTAAATTACACACAGCTGTACTCTATTAACTCATTAAAGAGGAGTTTTCATGTCCTCATGAATGTCTGGTTTTATACACTACTAGAAGTGGACAGTGTGCTGAATTCAGTGCACTGTTGACTTTCCTGGTATGTGTCCCGATGCTGGAGATATCCAAGTTGTTAATTTTGTCAACGATATCTCCAGCACTGTCAGAAGGGCTTTCCAAATAGCTCGGTGTTATCACACACCTATTTAGGCACACGCTCTCCCTAATGTGGACGAGTGTCCCCTGACCCTGGTCTATAGTCTCTCACTCTGCTAAATCAGTATCCCTACGCTATGCTGAGGATGGCCCAATAGGCCGAAACAGCGCTGTCCATAGCTGGGAATCTGTTCCTTTTGGGACAGAAATACTGATTTAGCAATTAAATCCACATTATGATTAAAAGACTTTATAACTGAGTCGTTCATGATGTTAAGGATGCTTCCCTCTAGAGGGTGGCGTACAGAGTGCACTCTGTTCTCCTAATTCCATCCAGGAGAATAGATTTGCATATTTTTTACCCATAATCCCTAGCGGAGCAGGAATGACTTGTAAGTCTCCGTACTGCCTATTTAGGCACACGCTCTCCCTAATGTGGACGAGTGTCCCCAAACCCACACACACACTCACTCACTCTCTTTCCACGCTGCATCTCACATCCCCCCACTCCCCGTACCTTAGAGGACTAAGGTTGTCAGGGACAACTAGTTCTGATGAGCAGGAGACTGAAACAAGTCACAATGCCGGAGGTCAAGAGAAGTGTGTAACGTTGGTTTTTATGCTTGCCACCTTCCCTGGGCCTCCCATCATTATACTCTGGGGTCTGACGAATCCAAAATATTTGCATTATCTGTAACAAACATCATACGGGTACTAGGACTGTGTGGGTAGGGCCACTATGGGTCAATATACTGTGTGGAGCGGTTGCTATGGAGCATTATATTGTGTGGAGGGGCTGCTGTGAGATATATTGTCTGGAGGCCACTTTGGGACATTATAGGGTGTGTAAATAAGTTGTTATACTGTGTGGGGGCCTGAAAATGGGGTGATATGTCATGTGGTGAGGGCAAGTCATAAGTTTGCTATAGGGCCCATTCTTTGCTAGTTATACCCCTGTCTATTGCCTTGGGGTAACATCTGATTCTGCTCTGTCCTTCACACCTTACATCTAAACTCTCAACAAGTTCCATCTTGACTCAAAAACATTTATCTCATCTGCTCTTTCTTCACCCTTGAAACGACAAAAAGGTAGAGTTCACACCCTCATTTTTCCTTCTGTATGGCCTCCCAGAACATGAGCTTGCTCTCTTCTAGTCCACCCTCAACTCTTGTGCTCACTCAATTCACTTCTCTACTTATTTTTCATCAGCCTCTCCATCAATCTCTTTAAACGGGTTTTCCGGGCAAAACCAATTTTTTTTAAATAAAAGGTTTGTTAGTGCTATTAATGGGTTAATAAGTGCACCCATATAACATTTGTAGTGTTTTGAATGATTTCTGGGTAGGCCTAGCATTTTCTGCATTTGTTTACTTAGTGTGTAGCTTCCTGCTGCAATGCATTCTGGTCACTGAAGGCTCTTATACTATCTCCAGCTCACTTCTTTCCCACTCCCTCTCTAACACCCCCTCCCTGTCTCCCTAGCTATTCCTCTCACTGCTAGCCTTTCCTACTTCACTCAGCCCAGCCCCCACTCCCCGCTCTATTATACTTTACCTGTGTTCTTCCGGTCTTTCTTCTGTGGGGAACAAGCAGCTCTGTGCCATAGCCTTCAATACATCTCTATTGCGCAGGCACCCAGCTTTCACAATAGACATGTATTGTCGGCTTCAGCGCTAAGCCAGGACACTGGCTCTATTGCGCATGCTGACGTCATCGAAGGAGGAGAAGTGATTCCCCAGGGAAGGAAGCCCAGACAGGAAGAAGATGAGTAAGTATGATTATGTGCATGGGGGAGGGGGGGAACAGTAGAGACAATCCATTTCCGAAAATGGTGAAACAGATCGTCACCAGATAGTCAAAAAATGTCCTTGGGGTGGTCAAATGACCGCGCCAGGGATATGGGTAACTAGGCATTTTTAATTTATAATGTAATTTAGAAAATCGGAGGCTGTTTAGATTAGAGTTTTAGGGTTATCCCGGACAATCCCTTTAATGGCTATCCATTGCCTAGCCATCCACAACTTGTCCCCTCCAACCTAATCTCCTGCCACATACCCACACAGAATCACTGCTCCTCTCAAGACCTCCTTCTTGGCTCATCCCCTACACTCAAACTCGCTACCACCATACAGAACACTCTGCTCTTGCCTATCACAACCTTCAAGATATCCCTGAGAACTCATGTCTTCTGACAGGCCCATAACCTTCACTAACCCTACTGCCACCCTTCCCTCATACATTAGAAGCCTTTGCAGGCAGGGCCCTCTATCCTACTGTACCAGTTACTTCATGTTACATCACCATAGAAATAAAGGTGCGCTAATATAAATAATACATATGAATACCGAATATAAGTGCTATAACAAAGCTTTATGTACTTCAGTGTCTCATAGGCCTCTAGAATTGGTCGTGACTAGAGTGGAGTTGCTCCTGGTAGGTATGATGTCAAAGGAAGGGGCGTGGCCTCTCAGAGGAAGGCGGAGTTTCGGCCATTAACTGCTCTGTGCTGTGTAGAGGAAGCCGGAGCAGAGCACATGGAGCTAGAGAACAGAAAGCAGAGGGGATTGTAGCATGGTAATGGAGGATGGAAGGGGAGAGACAGGTTTGTTTTACATGAGACGGCATGTTGGATGAGGCTGAGGGGAGTGAGTGATGTAGTTACATGGGACTGCACATTCAATGAGGCTGAGGTAAGGAGTGATGTAGTTACATGGGACTGCATGTTGGATGAGGCTGAGGGAAGGATTGATGTAGTTGCATGGGACTGCATGTTGGATGAGGCCGAGGGGAGAGAGTGATGTAGTTACATGGGACTGCATGTTCGACGAGGCTGAGGGAAGCAAGTGATGTAGTTACATGGGACTGCACGTTGGCTGAGGGAAGCGAGTGATGTAGTTACATGGGGCTGCATGTTGGATGAGGCTGAGGGGAGAGAGTGATGTAGTTACATGGGCCTGCACGTTGGATGAGGCTGAGGTAAGGAGTGATGTAGTTACATGGGACTGCGTGTTGGATGAGGCTGAGGGAAGGATTGATGTAGTTACTTGGGACTGCACGTTAGATTAGGCTGAGGGGAGAGAGTGATGTAGTTACATGGGACTGCACGTTGGATTAGGCTGAGGGGAGAGAGTGATGTAGTGACATAGGACTGCATGTTCGACGAGGCTGAGGGAAGCAAGTGATGTAGTTACATGGGACTGCACGTTGGCTGAGGGAAGCGAGTGATGTAGTTACATGGGGCTGCATGTTGGATGAGGCTGAGGGAAGGAGTGATGTAGTTACATGGGGCTGCATGTTGGATGAGGCGGAGGGGGGAGTGATGTAGTTACATGGGACTGCACGTTGGATGAGGCTGAGGGGGGAGTGATGTAGTTACATGGGGCTGCATGTTGGCTGAGGGAAGCGAGTGATGTAGTTACATGGGGCTGCATGTTGGATGAGGCTGAGGGAAGGAGTGATGTAGTTACATGGGGCTGCATGTTGGATGAGGCGGAGGGGGGAGTGATGTAGTTACATGGGACTGCACGTTGGATGAGGCTGAGGGGGGAGTGATGTAGTTACATGGGGCTGCATGTTGGCTGAGGGAAGCGAGTGATGTAGTTACATGGGGCTGCATGTTGGATGAGGCTGAGGGAAGGAGTGATGTAGTTACATGGGGCTGCATGTTGGATGAGGCGGAGGGGGGAGTGATGTAGTTACATGGGACTGCACGTTGGATGAGGCTGAGGGGGGAGTGATGTAGTTACATGGGGCTGCATGTTGGCTGAGGGAAGCGAGTGATGTAGTTACATGGGGCTGCATGTTGGATGAGGCTGAGGGAAGGAGTGATGTAGTTGCATGGGGCTGCATGTTGGATGAGGCTGAGGGGGGAGTGATGTAGTTACATGGGACTGCACGTTGGATGAGGCTGAGGGGGGAGTGATGTAGTTACATGGGGCTGCATGTTGGATGAGGCTGAGGGAAGGAGTGATGTAGTTTCATGGGGCTGCACGTTGGGTAAGGCTGGGGGGGGGGGGTGAGTTATGTAGTTACACGGGACTGCATGTTGGATGAGGCTGAAAAGAGAGTGATGTTTTATATGGGACTGTATCCCGGAGGGTCTAGGGGATTGGATTGATGTTTAGGGTGGTATAGGAGTCGTTGGAGGCATGGAGGGAGACAGGGTTCTTTGGGTGTTTCTGGCATTTAAGGGGGAGCAGGAGATCTTTGGGGGTACTGCTGCATCTAAGGGGGAGGGCAGTGGCGTGCACAGTATTTCATGCTCGGCAGTGCCCCCCCACAGTATTACATGCCCAGCAGTGTCCCCCCCCCCCCACAGTATTATATGCCCAGCAGTGTGTCCCCCCACAGTATAGCAAGCCCAGCAGTGCTCCCCCATACAGTATAACATGCCCATGCTGCGACCTGTGTCCTTGTTTGGAGGTCCGTGGGGTGCGTTTAATATATGGAGGTCTTCCCATAGATAATTAATATTTTTGTACTATGATAATTCTATGTTGTATTTGCACTCTAAAAATTATGGATATTGTATATATCCTTATATGTATGCAATGAGAGTGTAATTTACTTACTAATATATAGTATTATCTCAATTGGGCCTCCATTTTTTGTATGGTTGTACCACCTCATTATCTCTTTTCTTATATATGTTTTAACATGTATTTAAATAAAGTCTGATATATTTTTGTTAAACATTTTTTGTGGCATTGCGCTTTTTTAGCATAGTGTTTCAAGATAGAAAGAAGGTAGTATAACTATAGCCTGATATAAATGGTGTCTCTTTGTATTAATACTCCCCCAATATCCCCTGATACCCCCATGATATAACCAATCCCCCCAATGTGCTCTAAGACCATCAATGTCACCTGCTGCCACCATGTTCTTATACCCTCCTGTAATGTAACCTGATTCCCCCAATAGTATAATCCCCCACAATGTCCCCTTATTATAACCCCCCAATGTGTGAATATTATACTCACCTCCGCCATCCCGCGGTGACGCTGCTTCTTCTTCCAGATTGTGAGCCACATACAAGGTACCGGGAGTTCTGAGAGGACATGAATGACCCGACACGGGGGACACAAGGCAGTGATTATTCCACCACCTGCACCAGGACACGTAACTTGTCTGTTTTCCTCGCACCTTGTAGACCGCAGGGTACTTTTAACCTATATATCAGAGTGGTAGGGCAGGAGGCCTATGGCTTCCTGCTCTACCGGAGGCTCAGAATCACATCGGTGGAACCTTTTATCACTGTCTTTGCAAACCTGCCAAATATTTAACAAGTAGATCAACAGAACTGGGGAGAAGCGGCTTCATCCCACCCCTACAGGTGACTCTATAGGCCGTTTTTGGCGGTGTCAGGATCACCACTTCCACCCAGGGATCTCCAAATAAGTGCAGTGTCTCTGCTGTCTTTGCCTCTGGTCTTCAACCCACGGCCTACAAGCTGGTCTCTTGCGTTACAAGGACAAACCCAGGTTTGTCCTCCAGGTTCCAGGCCAACTCAGTCTCTTGATAAGATGACGTCTTCCATGTTGTTGAGGGTTCACAACTGGATCTGTGCTGTACCCATCCCAACTAGCAACATTGACTCTTTTCCACTTTTCTGTCTGCAACATTGTCTAGCCTCTCCAATGGTAGTTCTGTGGCTCAGCCCCATTGTCTACGTACTGGACCCTACTCGGTTCATAGGTGCCATACTGAAGACCCTGCCTCTGTCCTACGGAGACATCTTGGGGCTTTTTGGATCTATGGAACCAGCTACTCCCAATGGCCAGGGGCGAGACTTCTGCACTACAAATACAGGAAGAAAGTACTGAAGTACCTTTACACTGATAAATAATGATTCTGGAAGGCGGCAAATACTTTTTTATAATGCTTACATTGGACGTGACTAGAAAGAAATAATAATAATTGTGGCTCCTGCTGGGTTGTCGAAATAATTGGGTGATGGTTCTGCTGCGGATTGTGTCCTCCAGGAGGTAGAACGCCGAGCATGTACTGGGAGATGTTAATAATTGACCTCCCGGGTCTGAAGCCTCCATGATATGTACAGTATGTATATATATGTACTGTATATGCACTCGCATATATATCTAAGACTGAATCTGGCTCTGACCTCTCATACCGATTCTGGCTCTGACCTCTCATACTGATTCCGGTTCTGACCTTTCATACTGCTTCTGGCTCTGACCTCTCAGACTGATTCTGGCTCTGACCTCTCAGACTGATTCTGGCTCTGATCTCTCATACTGATTCTGGCTCTGACCTCTTATATTGCTTCTGGCTTTGACCTCTCAGACTGCTTCTAGCTCTGACGTCTCATACTAATTCTTGCTCTGACCTCTCAGACTGATTCTGGCTGTGACCTCTCATACTGATTCTGACTCTGACCTCTCAGAGTGATTCTGGCTCTGACCTCTCAGACTGCTTCTGGCTCTGACCTCTCAGACTGCTTCTGGCTCTGATGTCTCATACTGCTTCTGGCTCTGACCTCTCATACTGATTCCGGCTCTGATCTTTCATACTGCTTCTGGCTCTGTCCTCTCATACTGATACTGGCACTGATCTCTCATACTGATTCTGGCTCTGACCTCTCATACTGATTCGAGTTCTGACCTTTCATACTACTTCTAGCTTTGACCTCTCAGACTGCTTCTGGCTCTGATGTCTCATACTGCTTCTGGCTCTGTCCTCTCATACTGATACTGGCACTGATCTCTCATACTGATTCTGGCTCTGACCTCTCATACTGATTCCAGATCTGACCTTTCATACTACTTCTGGCTTTGACCTCTCAGACTGATTCTGGCTCTGACCTCTCAGACTGATTCTGGCTCTGACCTCTCAGACTGATTCTGGCTCTGACCTCTCAGACTGCTTCTAGCTCTGACCTCTCATACTAATTCTGGCTCTGACCTCTCAGACTGATTCTGGCTCTGATCTCTGATATTGATTCTGGCTCTGATCTCTCATACTGAATCCAGTTCTGATCTTTCATACAACTTCTGGCTCTGAACTCTCAGACTGATTCTGGCTCTGACCTCTCAGACTGATTCTGGCTCTGACCTCTCAGACTGCTTCTGGCTCTGACCTCTCAGACTGCTTCTGGCTCTGACCTCTCAGACTGCTTCTGGCTCTGACCTCTCAGACTGCTTCTGGCTCTGACCTCTCAGACTGATTCTGGCTCTGACCTCTCAGACTGATTCTGGCTCTGATCTCTCAGACTGATTCTGGCTCTGACCTCTTATATTGCTTCTAGCTCTGACGTCTCATACTAATTCTTGCTCTGACCTCTCAAACTGATTCTAGCTGTGACCTCTCATACTGATTCTGATTCTGACCTCTCAGAGTGATTCTGGCTCTGACCTTTCAGACTGCTTCTGGCTCTGATGTCTCATACTGCTTCTGGCTCTGACCTCTCATACTGATTCCGGCTCTGACCTTTCATACTGCTTCTGGCTCTGTCCTCTCATACTGATACTGGCACTGATCTCTCTTACTGATTCTGGCTCTGACCTCTCATACTGATTCCAGTTCTGACCTTTCATACTACTTCTGGCTTTGACCTCTCAGACTGATTCTGGCTCTGACCTCTCAGACTGATTCTGGCTCTGACCTCTCAGACTGATTCTGGCTCTGACGTCTCATACTAATTCTTGCTCTGACCTCTCAGACTGATTCTGGCTGTGACCTCTCATACTGATTCTGACTGACCTCTCAGTCTGATTCCGGCTCTGACCTCTCAGTCTGATTCCGGCTCTGACCTCTCAGTCTGATTCCGGCTCTGACCTCTCAGTCTGATTCCGGCTCTGACCTCTCATATTGATTCCGGCTCTGACCTCTCCTACTGATTCTGGCTCTGATCTAGATTCTGGTTCTGACCTCTGAGACTGAATCTTGCTCTGACCTCTCATACTGATTCCGGCTCTGACCTTTCATACTGCTTCTGGCTCTGTCCTCTCATACTGATACTGGCACTGATCTCTCTTACTGATTCTGGCTCTGACCTCTCATACTGATTCCAGTTCTGACCTTTCATACTACTTCTGGCTTTGACCTCTCAGACTGATTCTGGCTCTGACCTCTCAGACTGATTCTGGCTCTGATCTCTCATATTGATTCTGGCTCTGACCTCTCAGACTGATTCTGGCTCTGACCTCTTATATTGCTTCTGGCTTTGACCTCTCAGACTGCTTCTAGCTCTGACGTCTCATACTAATTCTTGCTCTGACCTCTCATACTGATTCCGGCTCTTACCTTTCATACTGCTTCTGGCTCTGTCCTCTCATACTGATTCCAGTTCTGACCTTTCATACTACTTCTGGCTTTGACCTCTCAGACTGATTCTGGCTCTGACCTCTCAGACTGATTCCGGTTCTGACCTCTCATACTGATTCTGGCTCTGATCTCTGATATTGATTCTGGCTCTGATCTCTCATATAGATTCTGGTTCTGACCTCTCAGACTGATTCTTGCTCTGACCTCTCATACTGAATCCAGTTCTGACCTTTCATACTACTTCTGGCTCTGACCTCTCAGACTGATTCTGGCACTGACCTCTCAGACTGATTCTGGCTCTGACCTCTCATACTGATTCTGGCTGTGACCTCTCATACTGATTCTGACTCTGACCTCTCAGAATGATTCTGGCTCTGACCTCTCATACTAATTCTGGCTCTGACCTCTCAGACTGATTCTGGCTCTGACCTTTCAGTCTGATTCCGGCTCTGACCTCTCATATTGATTCCGGCTCTGACCTCTCATACTGATTCGAGTTCTGACCTTTCATACTACTTCTAGCTTTGACCTCTCAGACTGCTTCTGGCTCTGATGTCTCATACTGCTTCTGGCTCTGTCCTCTCATACTGATACTGGCACTGATCTCTCATACTGATTCTGGCTCTGACCTCTCATACTGATTCCAGATCTGACCTTTCATACTACTTCTGGCTTTGACCTCTCAGACTGATTCTGGCTCTGACCTCTCAGACTGATTCTGGCTCTGACCTCTCAGACTGATTCTGGCTCTGACCTCTCAGACTGCTTCTAGCTCTGACCTCTCATACTAATTCTGGCTCTGACCTCTCAGACTGATTCTGGCTCTGATCTCTGATATTGATTCTGGCTCTGATCTCTCATACTGAATCCAGTTCTGATCTTTCATACAACTTCTGGCTCTGAACTCTCAGACTGATTCTGGCTCTGACCTCTCAGACTGATTCTGGCTCTGACCTCTCAGACTGCTTCTGGCTCTGACCTCTCAGACTGCTTCTGGCTCTGACCTCTCAGACTGCTTCTGGCTCTGACCTCTCAGACTGCTTCTGGCTCTGACCTCTCAGACTGATTCTGGCTCTGACCTCTCAGACTGATTCTGGCTCTGATCTCTCAGACTGATTCTGGCTCTGACCTCTTATATTGCTTCTAGCTCTGACGTCTCATACTAATTCTTGCTCTGACCTCTCAAACTGATTCTAGCTGTGACCTCTCATACTGATTCTGATTCTGACCTCTCAGAGTGATTCTGGCTCTGACCTTTCAGACTGCTTCTGGCTCTGATGTCTCATACTGCTTCTGGCTCTGACCTCTCATACTGATTCCGGCTCTGACCTTTCATACTGCTTCTGGCTCTGTCCTCTCATACTGATACTGGCACTGATCTCTCTTACTGATTCTGGCTCTGACCTCTCATACTGATTCCAGTTCTGACCTTTCATACTACTTCTGGCTTTGACCTCTCAGACTGATTCTGGCTCTGACCTCTCAGACTGATTCTGGCTCTGACCTCTCAGACTGATTCTGGCTCTGACGTCTCATACTAATTCTTGCTCTGACCTCTCAGACTGATTCTGGCTGTGACCTCTCATACTGATTCTGACTGACCTCTCAGTCTGATTCCGGCTCTGACCTCTCAGTCTGATTCCGGCTCTGACCTCTCAGTCTGATTCCGGCTCTGACCTCTCAGTCTGATTCCGGCTCTGACCTCTCATATTGATTCCGGCTCTGACCTCTCCTACTGATTCTGGCTCTGATCTAGATTCTGGTTCTGACCTCTGAGACTGAATCTTGCTCTGACCTCTCATACTGATTCCGGCTCTGACCTTTCATACTGCTTCTGGCTCTGTCCTCTCATACTGATACTGGCACTGATCTCTCTTACTGATTCTGGCTCTGACCTCTCATACTGATTCCAGTTCTGACCTTTCATACTACTTCTGGCTTTGACCTCTCAGACTGATTCTGGCTCTGACCTCTCAGACTGATTCTGGCTCTGATCTCTCATATTGATTCTGGCTCTGACCTCTCAGACTGATTCTGGCTCTGACCTCTTATATTGCTTCTGGCTTTGACCTCTCAGACTGCTTCTAGCTCTGACGTCTCATACTAATTCTTGCTCTGACCTCTCATACTGATTCCGGCTCTTACCTTTCATACTGCTTCTGGCTCTGTCCTCTCATACTGATTCCAGTTCTGACCTTTCATACTACTTCTGGCTTTGACCTCTCAGACTGATTCTGGCTCTGACCTCTCAGACTGATTCCGGTTCTGACCTCTCATACTGATTCTGGCTCTGATCTCTGATATTGATTCTGGCTCTGATCTCTCATATAGATTCTGGTTCTGACCTCTCAGACTGATTCTTGCTCTGACCTCTCATACTGAATCCAGTTCTGACCTTTCATACTACTTCTGGCTCTGACCTCTCAGACTGATTCTGGCACTGACCTCTCAGACTGATTCTGGCTCTGACCTCTCATACTGATTCTGGCTGTGACCTCTCATACTGATTCTGACTCTGACCTCTCAGAATGATTCTGGCTCTGACCTCTCATACTAATTCTGGCTCTGACCTCTCAGACTGATTCTGGCTCTGACCTTTCAGTCTGATTCCGGCTCTGACCTCTCATATTGATTCCGGCTCTGACCTCTCATACTGATTCTGGCTCTGATCTCTGATATTGATTCTGGCTCTGATCTCTCATATAGATTCTGGTTCTGACCTCTCAGACTGATTCTTGCTCTGACCTCTCATACTGAATCCAGTTCTGACCTTTCATATTACTTCTGGCTCTGACCTCTCAGACTGATTCTGGCTCTGACCTCTCAGACTGATTCTTGCTCTGATGTCTCATACTGCTTCTGGCTCTGACCTCTCATACTGATTCTGGCTCTGACCTTTCATACTGCTTCTGGCTCTGTCCTCTCATACTGATACTTGCACTGATCTCTCATACTGATTCTGGTTCTGACCTCTCATACTGATTCCAGTTCTGACCTTTCATACTACTTCTGGCTTTGACCTCTCAGACTGATTCTGGCTCTGACCTCTCAGACTGATTCTGGCTCTGACCTCTCATACTGATTCTGGCTCTGACCTCTCATACTGATTCTGGCTCTGACCTCTCAGTCTGCTTCTGGCTCTGACCTCTCAGACTGCTTCTAGCTCTGACGTCTCATACTAATTCTTGCTATGACCTCTCAGACTGATTCTGGCTGTGACCTCTCATACTGATTCTGACCCTGACCTCTCAGAATGATTCTGGCTCTGACCTCTCATACTAATTCTGGCTCTGACCTCTCAGACTGATTCTGGCTCTGACCTTTCAGTCTGATTCCAGCTCTGACCTCTCGGTCTGATTCCGGCTCTGACCTCTCATATTGATTCCGGCTCTGACCTCTCATACTGATTCTGGCTCTGATCTCTCATATAGATTCTGGTTCTGACCTCTGAGACTGAATCTTGCTCTGACCTCTCATACTGAATCCAGTTCTGACCTTTCATACTACTTCTGGCTCTGACCTCTCAGACTGATTCTGGCTCTGACCTCTCATACTGATTCTGGCTTTGACCTCTCAGACTGATTCTGGCTCTGACCTCTCAGACTGCTTCTGGCTCTGACATCTCATACTTTTTCTGGCTCTGACCTCTCAGACTGATTCTGGCTCTGACATCTCATACTTTTTCTGGCTCTGACCTCTCAGACTGATTTTGGCTCTGACCACTCAGACTGCTTCTGGCTCTGACCTCTCATACTGATTCTAGCTCTGACCTCCTGACCTCTCATACTGATTCTAGCTCTGACCTCTCATACTGATTCTGGTTCTTAACTCTCAGACTGATTCTGGCTCTGACATCTCATACTTCTTCTGGCTCTGACCTCTCAGACTGATTTTGGCTCTGACGTCTCAGACTGATTCTGGCTCTGACCTCTCATACTGATTCTGGCTCTGACCTCTCATACTGATTCTGGTTCTTAACTCTCATACTGATTCTGGCTCTGACCTCTCATACTGATTCTGGTTCTTAACTCTCATACTGATTCTGCCTCTGAACTCTCAGACTGATTCTTACTCTGATCTCTCAGACTGATTCTGGCTCTGACCTCTCAGACTGATTCTGGCTCTGATCTCTGATATTGATTCTGGCTCTGACCTCTCAGACTGATTCTGGCTCTGACTTCTCATACTAATTCTGCCTCTGACCTCTCAGAATGATTCTGGCTCTGACTTCTCATACTGATTCTGGTTCTGACCTCTCAGACTGATTCTTACTCTGATCTCTCAGACTGATTCTGGCTCTGATCTCTCAGACTGATTCTGGCTCTGATCTCTGATATTGATTCTGGCTCTGACCTCTCAGACTGATTCTGGCTCTGACTTCTCATACTAATTCTGCCTCTGACCTCTCAGAATGATTCTGGCTCTGACTTCTCATACTGATTCTGGTTCTGACCTCTCAGACTGATTCTGGTTCTGACCTCTCAGACTGATTCTGGCTCTGACTTCTCATACTGATTCTGGTTCTGACCTCTCAGACTGATTCTGGTTCTGACCTCTCATACTGATTCTGGCTCTGACTCTCTGACTGATTCTGGCTCTGACCTCTCAGACTGATTCTGGCTCTGACCTCTCAGACTGATTCTGGCTCTGACCTCTCATACTGATTCTGGTTCTTAACTCTCATACTGATTCTGGCTCTGACCTCATACTAATTCTGCCTCTGAACTCTCAGACTGATTCTTACTCTGATCTCTCAGACTGATTCTGGCTCTGACCTCTCAGACTGATTCTGGCTCTGACCTCTCATACTGATTCTGGTTCTTAACTCTCATACTGATTCTGGCTCTGACCTCATACTAATTCTGCCTCTGAACTCTCAGACTGATTCTTGCTCTGACCTCTCATACTGAATCCAGTTCTGACCTTTCATACTACTTCTGGCTCTGACCTCTCAGACTGATTCTGGCACTGACCTCTCAGACTGATTCTGGCTCATACCTCTCATACTGATTCTGGCTGTGACCTCTCATACTGATTCTGACTCTGACCTCTCAGAATGATTCTGGCTCTGACCTCTCATACTAATTCTGGCTCTGACCTCTCAGACTGATTCTGGCTCTGACCTTTCAGTCTGATTCCGGCTCTGACCTCTCATATTGATTCCGGCTCTGACCTCTCATACTGATTCTGGCTCTGATCTCTGATATTGATTCTGGCTCTGATCTCTCATATAGATTCTGGTTCTGACCTCTCAGACTGATTCTTGCTCTGACCTCTCATACTGAATCCAGTTCTGACCTTTCATATTACTTCTGGCTCTGACCTCTCAGACTGATTCTGGCTCTGACCTCTCAGACTGATTCTTGCTCTGATGTCTCATACTGCTTCTGGCTCTGACCTCTCATACTGATTCTGGCTCTGACCTTTCATACTGCTTCTGGCTCTGTCCTCTCATACTGATACTTGCACTGATCTCTCATACTGATTCTGGTTCTGACCTCTCATACTGATTCCAGTTCTGACCTTTCATACTACTTCTGGCTTTGACCTCTCAGACTGATTCTGGCTCTGACCTCTCAGACTGATTCTGGCTCTGACCTCTCATACTGATTCTGGCTCTGACCTCTCATACTGATTCTGGCTCTGACCTCTCATACTGATTCTGGCTCTGACCTCTCAGTCTGCTTCTGGCTCTGACCTCTCAGACTGCTTCTAGCTCTGACGTCTCATACTAATTCTTGCTATGACCTCTCAGACTGATTCTGGCTGTGACCTCTCATACTGATTCTGACCCTGACCTCTCAGAATGATTCTGGCTCTGACCTCTCATACTAATTCTGGCTCTGACCTCTCAGACTGATTCTGGCTCTGACCTTTCAGTCTGATTCCAGCTCTGACCTCTCGGTCTGATTCCGGCTCTGACCTCTCATATTGATTCCGGCTCTGACCTCTCATACTGATTCTGGCTCTGATCTCTCATATAGATTCTGGTTCTGACCTCTGAGACTGAATCTTGCTCTGACCTCTCATACTGAATCCAGTTCTGACCTTTCATACTACTTCTGGCTCTGACCTCTCAGACTGATTCTGGCTCTGACCTCTCATACTGATTCTGGCTTTGACCTCTCAGACTGATTCTGGCTCTGACCTCTCAGACTGCTTCTGGCTCTGACATCTCATACTTTTTCTGGCTCTGACCTCTCAGACTGATTCTGGCTCTGACATCTCATACTTTTTCTGGCTCTGACCTCTCAGACTGATTTTGGCTCTGACCACTCAGACTGCTTCTGGCTCTGACCTCTCATACTGATTCTAGCTCTGACCTCCTGACCTCTCATACTGATTCTAGCTCTGACCTCTCATACTGATTCTGGTTCTTAACTCTCAGACTGATTCTGGCTCTGACATCTCATACTTCTTCTGGCTCTGACCTCTCAGACTGATTTTGGCTCTGACGTCTCAGACTGATTCTGGCTCTGACCTCTCATACTGATTCTGGCTCTGACCTCTCATACTGATTCTGGTTCTTAACTCTCATACTGATTCTGGCTCTGACCTCTCATACTGATTCTGGTTCTTAACTCTCATACTGATTCTGCCTCTGAACTCTCAGACTGATTCTTACTCTGATCTCTCAGACTGATTCTGGCTCTGACCTCTCAGACTGATTCTGGCTCTGATCTCTGATATTGATTCTGGCTCTGACCTCTCAGACTGATTCTGGCTCTGACTTCTCATACTAATTCTGCCTCTGACCTCTCAGAATGATTCTGGCTCTGACTTCTCATACTGATTCTGGTTCTGACCTCTCAGACTGATTCTTACTCTGATCTCTCAGACTGATTCTGGCTCTGATCTCTCAGACTGATTCTGGCTCTGATCTCTGATATTGATTCTGGCTCTGACCTCTCAGACTGATTCTGGCTCTGACTTCTCATACTAATTCTGCCTCTGACCTCTCAGAATGATTCTGGCTCTGACTTCTCATACTGATTCTGGTTCTGACCTCTCAGACTGATTCTGGTTCTGACCTCTCAGACTGATTCTGGCTCTGACTTCTCATACTGATTCTGGTTCTGACCTCTCAGACTGATTCTGGTTCTGACCTCTCATACTGATTCTGGCTCTGACTCTCTGACTGATTCTGGCTCTGACCTCTCAGACTGATTCTGGCTCTGACCTCTCAGACTGATTCTGGCTCTGACCTCTCATACTGATTCTGGTTCTTAACTCTCATACTGATTCTGGCTCTGACCTCATACTAATTCTGCCTCTGAACTCTCAGACTGATTCTTACTCTGATCTCTCAGACTGATTCTGGCTCTGACCTCTCAGACTGATTCTGGCTCTGACCTCTCATACTGATTCTGGTTCTTAACTCTCATACTGATTCTGGCTCTGACCTCATACTAATTCTGCCTCTGAACTCTCAGACTGATTCTTGCTCTGACCTCTCATACTGAATCCAGTTCTGACCTTTCATACTACTTCTGGCTCTGACCTCTCAGACTGATTCTGGCACTGACCTCTCAGACTGATTCTGGCTCTGACCTCTCATACTGATTCTGGCTGTGACCTCTCATACTGATTCTGACTCTGACCTCTCAGAATGATTCTGGCTCTGACCTCTCATACTAATTCTGGCTCTGACCTCTCAGACTGATTCTGGCTCTGACCTTTCAGTCTGATTCCGGCTCTGACCTCTCATATTGATTCCGGCTCTGACCTCTCATACTGATTCTGGCTCTGATCTCTGATATTGATTCTGGCTCTGATCTCTCATATAGATTCTGGTTCTGACCTCTCAGACTGATTCTTGCTCTGACCTCTCATACTGAATCCAGTTCTGACCTTTCATATTACTTCTGGCTCTGACCTCTCAGACTGATTCTGGCTCTGACCTCTCAGACTGATTCTTGCTCTGATGTCTCATACTGCTTCTGGCTCTGACCTCTCATACTGATTCTGGCTCTGACCTTTCATACTGCTTCTGGCTCTGTCCTCTCATACTGATACTTGCACTGATCTCTCATACTGATTCTGGTTCTGACCTCTCATACTGATTCCAGTTCTGACCTTTCATACTACTTCTGGCTTTGACCTCTCAGACTGATTCTGGCTCTGACCTCTCAGACTGATTCTGGCTCTGACCTCTCATACTGATTCTGGCTCTGACCTCTCATACTGATTCTGGCTCTGACCTCTCAGTCTGCTTCTGGCTCTGACCTCTCAGACTGCTTCTAGCTCTGACGTCTCATACTAATTCTTGCTATGACCTCTCAGACTGATTCTGGCTGTGACCTCTCATACTGATTCTGACCCTGACCTCTCAGAATGATTCTGGCTCTGACCTCTCATACTAATTCTGGCTCTGACCTCTCAGACTGATTCTGGCTCTGACCTTTCAGTCTGATTCCAGCTCTGACCTCTCGGTCTGATTCCGGCTCTGACCTCTCATATTGATTCCGGCTCTGACCTCTCATACTGATTCTGGCTCTGATCTCTCATATAGATTCTGGTTCTGACCTCTGAGACTGAATCTTGCTCTGACCTCTCATACTGAATCCAGTTCTGACCTTTCATACTACTTCTGGCTCTGACCTCTCAGACTGATTCTGGCTCTGACCTCTCATACTGATTCTGGCTTTGACCTCTCAGACTGATTCTGGCTCTGACCTCTCAGACTGCTTCTGGCTCTGACATCTCATACTTTTTCTGGCTCTGACCTCTCAGACTGATTCTGGCTCTGACATCTCATACTTTTTCTGGCTCTGACCTCTCAGACTGATTTTGGCTCTGACCACTCAGACTGCTTCTGGCTCTGACCTCTCATACTGATTCTAGCTCTGACCTCCTGACCTCTCATACTGATTCTAGCTCTGACCTCTCATACTGATTCTGGTTCTTAACTCTCAGACTGATTCTGGCTCTGACATCTCATACTTCTTCTGGCTCTGACCTCTCAGACTGATTTTGGCTCTGACGTCTCAGACTGATTCTGGCTCTGACCTCTCATACTGATTCTGGCTCTGACCTCTCATACTGATTCTGGTTCTTAACTCTCATACTGATTCTGGCTCTGACCTCTCATACTGATTCTGGTTCTTAACTCTCATACTGATTCTGCCTCTGAACTCTCAGACTGATTCTTACTCTGATCTCTCAGACTGATTCTGGCTCTGACCTCTCAGACTGATTCTGGCTCTGATCTCTGATATTGATTCTGGCTCTGACCTCTCAGACTGATTCTGGCTCTGACTTCTCATACTAATTCTGCCTCTGACCTCTCAGAATGATTCTGGCTCTGACTTCTCATACTGATTCTGGTTCTGACCTCTCAGACTGATTCTTACTCTGATCTCTCAGACTGATTCTGGCTCTGATCTCTCAGACTGATTCTGGCTCTGATCTCTGATATTGATTCTGGCTCTGACCTCTCAGACTGATTCTGGCTCTGACTTCTCATACTAATTCTGCCTCTGACCTCTCAGAATGATTCTGGCTCTGACTTCTCATACTGATTCTGGTTCTGACCTCTCAGACTGATTCTGGTTCTGACCTCTCAGACTGATTCTGGCTCTGACTTCTCATACTGATTCTGGTTCTGACCTCTCAGACTGATTCTGGTTCTGACCTCTCATACTGATTCTGGCTCTGACTCTCTGACTGATTCTGGCTCTGACCTCTCAGACTGATTCTGGCTCTGACCTCTCAGACTGATTCTGGCTCTGACCTCTCATACTGATTTTGGTTCTTAACTCTCATACTGATTCTGGCTCTGACCTCATACTAATTCTGCCTCTGAACTCTCAGACTGATTCTTACTCTGATCTCTCAGACTGATTCTGGCTCTGACCTCTCAAACTAATTCTGGCTCTGATCTCTCAGACTGATTCTGGCTCTGATCTCTGATATTGATTCTGGCTCTGACCTCTCAGACTGATTCTGGCTCTGACTTCTCATACTTATTCTGCCTCTGACCTCTCAGAATGATTCTGGCTCTGACTTCTCATACTGATTCTGGTTCTGACCTCTCAGACTGATTCTGGCTCTGATTTCTCATACTGATTCTGGTTCTGACCTCTCAGACTGATTCTGGTTCTGACCTCTCATACTGATTCTGGCTCTGACTCTCTGACTGATTCTGGCTCTGACCTCTCAGACTGATTCTGGCTCTGACCTCTCAGACTGATTCTGGCTCTGACCTCTCAGACTGATTCTGGCTCTGACCTCTCAGACTGATTCTGGCTCTAACCTCTCAGACTGATTCTGGCTCTGACCTCTCAGACTGCTTCTAGCTCTGACGTCTCATACTAATTCTGGCTCTGACCTTTCAGTCTGATTCCGGCTCTGACCTCTGTCTGATTCTGGCTCTGACCTCTCAGACTGATTCTGGCTCTGACCTCTCATACTGATTCTGTCTCTGACCTCTCAGACTGCTTCTGGCTCTGACCTCTCAGACTGATTCTGGCTCTGACCTCTCAGACTGATTCTGGCTCTGACCTCTCAGACTGATTCTGGCTCTGACCTCTCAGACTGATTCTGGCTCTGATCTTTCATACTGATTCTGGCTCTGACCTCTTATATTGCTTCTGGCTTTGACCTCTCAGTCTGATTCCGGCTCTGACCTCTCATACTGATTCTGGCTCTGATCTCTGATATTGATTCTGGCTCTGATCTCTGATATTGATTCTGGCTCTGATCTCTCATATTGATTCTGGCTCTGACCTCTCATACTGAGTCTGTCTCTGACCTCTCAGACTGCTTCTGGCTCTGACCTCTCAGACTGCTTCTGGCTCTGACCTCTCAGACTGCTTCTGGCTCTGACCTCTCAGACTGCTTCTGGCTCTGACCTCTCAGACTGATTCTGGCTCTGACCTCTCAGACTGATTCTGGCTCTGACCTCTCAGACTGATTCTGGCTCTGATCTCTCATACTGATTCTGGCTCTGACCTCTTATATTGCTTCTGGCTTTGACCTCTCAGTCTGATTCCGGCTCTGACCTCTCATACTGATTCTGGCTCTGATCTCTGATATTGATTCTGGCTCTGATCTCTGATATTGATTCTTGCTCTGCTCTCTCATATTGATTCTGGCTCTGACCTCTCAAACTGATTCTGGCTCTGACCTTATACTTATTCTGCCTCTGACCGCTCAGACTGATTCTGGCTCTGACTTCTCATACTGATTCTTGCTCTGACCTCTCAGACTGATTCTGGCTCTGATCTCTCATATTGATTCTGGCTCTGACCTCTCAGACTGATTCTCTCTCTGACCTCTCAGATTGCTTCTGGCTCTGCTCTCTCATATTGATTCTGGCTCTGACCTCTCAAACTGATTCTGGCTCTGACCTCTCAGACTGATTCTCTCTCTGACCTCTCAGATTGCTTCTGGCTCTGACCTCTCAGACTGATTCTGGCTCTCACCTCTCAGACTGCTTCTGGCTCTGACCTCTCAGACTGATTCTCTCTCTGACCTCTCAGATTGCTTCTGGCTCTGCTCTCTCATATTGATTCTGGCTCTGACCTCTCAAACTGATTCTGGCTCTGACCTCATACTAATTCTGCCTCTGACCGCTCAGACTGATTCTGGCTCTGACTTCTCATACTGATTCTGGCTCTGACCTCTCACACTGATTCTGGCTCTGACCTCTCACACTGATTCTGGCTCTGACCTCTCAGACTGATTCTGGCTCTGACCTCTCATACTGATTCTGGCTCTGACCTCTCATACTGATTCTGGCTCTGACCTCTCATACTGATTCTGGCTCTGACCTCTCAAACTGATTCTGGCTCTGACCTCTCAGACAGATTCTGTAAGATTTGGAGTCAGGGTCAGGCAGACGAAGTGACACAGCTGGGAAAGCAACACTGTGCAACTAATGACAAAAGGGGTCGCAGGCCCTGCAGCTATAACTATGCTGTAATATCTGAGATGAGGCAGACCAATGCACTTCCTAATTGAAGTGCGCCTACCACGGCTCCTAACCTTCTATCTGGCAGCTAGGATAAGGGGAGAGGAGGCCCTGAAAGTCCTAGGGACTGGAGTCATGGGGTCACACCTAAACAGAAAGCACCGTGTAAATGCAATGCAAAACAAAAGGCTAAACAGCATGGAACCAGGGAGGACCACAAGTCCCAGCAAGACACAGAAGAGAAGGCGAGGTCAGACGAGCAAGAGGTCGAGCCAGGAGATATAAAAAGGTTCCAAATCAAAAGACAAGGGATAGTCAAAATTACAAGCCAGGTATACAAACCAAGAAACAGACAGGGAATCAGACTGAGAGGGGAACCAGGAAACACAAAGTGAATGGCTGGCAAGGATCCACGTCTGGGTGGGGATTAAATAGCAGCAGAAAAACACACCTGATGGCTAACGGCATGGAGACTGAAAGCAAGGAAAAGATTAACCCTTAATGACCTAAGCACACCCAATAGAACTCCTAACACGTCTCCCAGGGAGACGCCGCGCAGCAAGGAGACCGCGGCGACTCCGTATCCTGACAGTACCCCCCCCCCTTTGAGGAGGGGCCTCCGGACCCTCAAGAGGACCCCCTGGCTTAGTAGGGTAAGAACGGAAAAACTTCTCCACCAATCTAGGAGCGTGAAGGTCTCTGGCTGCCACCCAAACACGCTCCTCTGGTCCATACCCCTTCCAATGTATGAGGAACTGAAGGGAATTCCGCACTCTGTGTGAATCAATGACCCGTTCCACCTCATACTCTAGTACCCCCTGAACGATCACTGGTTCGGGTGGGAACGAGTGACCATTGCCGGAACATACTTTTTGAGTAGGGACTTATGAAAAACTGGGTGAATATGGAGGGACCTAGGAAGTGATAATTTGAATGACACAGGGTTGATTATTTCAGAAATGGGATATGGACCAATAAAACGCGGTGCAAACTTAGAAGATGGAACACGAAGTTGGAGATTTTTTGTGGATAACCAGACCTTGTCACCCACCACAAAGTCAGGTCCGGGGCGGTGCTTTCTGTTGGCGAAATTTACTTGATTAGCCTGGGCTTTTCTCAGTGATGCCAGGCTTTCAGCCCATACAGTATAGAGAGATTTAGCAACGTCCTCTACTGAGGAAAAGGCGAATTCATTGCCTGTTCCTGAGGAGAATCTGGGGTGAAAACCATAGTTAATGTGGAAAGGAGACGACCGAGTCAAGGAGTTGACATGATTATTTAGTGCAAATTCAGCCATGGGCAAATATTCACTCCATTTATCTTGGCAATCAGACACAAAGCACCTCAAATACTGTTCCAAAGATTGATTCAATCTCTCTGTTTGACCGTTAGTCTCTGGGTGGAAGGCTGAGGAGAAAGAAAGAGAGACTCCCAACCTGTTACAAAAAGCTTTCCAAAACCTGGACACAAACTGCACGCCCCTGTCCGACACCACATTTGAAGGAATACCATGCAGACGTAAAATGTGGCGGATAAACAACCAGGCCAACAATTTAGCTGAAGGCAATTTTTTCAAGGCAACAAAGTGGGACATCTTAGAAAAACGATCTACTACAACCCAAATTACCGATTTCCCTTTAGAGGACGGGAGATCGGTAATAAAATCCATGGAGGTGTGTGACCAGGGTCTATTGGGTAGCGGGAGTGGATGTAAAAGACCCGCTGGAAGTTCATGGGGCACCCTAGATCTGGCACAGGTCTCGCAAGAATGAACAAAATTTTTAACATCTCGTTGCCAAGATGGCCACCAATACGTACGTGATAACAGATTCCCAGTACCAGTAATGCCTGGATGACCTGCCAGAATAGAGGAGTGGATCTCCTCTAAGAGCTTCAAGCGGAGGTGGCTAGGGACAAACAATTTACCTGGTGGTAGCGCACTAGGGGCAGCATCCTGAGTGTTGAGAATACGGGTTTCAAGATCCGAGGTCAAACCTGGTTAAAAAGATCCGGGATGAGTGGCAGAGGATGTTGGTCTTTGACTGTAATTTTATTCAATTCCCTGTAGTCAATACAAGGTCGGAGACCACCATCTTTTTTTTCAACGAAGAAAAACCCCGCCCCCACAGGAGAAACTGAAGGTCGGATATGTCCTTTAGATAGGCTCTCTTTAATGTACTGGCGCATGGACTCGCGCTCTGGAGCTGAAAGGTTAAAAATGCGACCTTTGGGTAGTTTAGCTCCAGGAACCAAATCAATTGCACAGTCATAAGGTCGATGTGGAGGCAAGGCCTCCGCATTGAGCTCGTCAAAGACGTCTTTGAACTCAGTAATAAATTCCGGAATTTTGATATCGTTTTTGATAGTACAAACAGTATTAATATGAGAAGTACAGGAATCTCCCCATCTAACCAACTCCGAAGTTCCCCAATCAAACACTGGATTATGTACACGCAACCAGGGTAAACCAAGAATAACGTCTGCAGCAAGTTTTTTCATAACAAAAAAATGACACTTTTTCAACATGTAAACTGCTGACAAAAAACTGCACCTCAGCAGTACGGGCTAAGATTTTCCCTTCAGACAAAGGGGTTAGATCTGCTCCAGATACCTGAAATGGGTATTTCAAGGGAATCAATTCAATTCCTAGAGCTTGCGCCACAACTTCATGGATGAAGTTCATGGCGGCACCTGAATCCACCATCGCCTGACATGCAAAAGTTTTATTGCCATTAACAAGAATAGCAGGAAGTAAACATTTCTCAATATTATTAGGAGGTACCTGTGTGCCTGAGTGACCCTCCCGGAAATCACTCAGGCATTGGCGTTTTCCCGGCGGTGGTTTAGGTCTGGTTGGACAGTTTCTCAGGATATGTCCAGGTTTGCCGCAATACAGACACAGAGCATTTTCTAGGCGATACTTTCTCCTGGAGGCGGTTGTGGACCCCAATATCATCGGTTCTTCTTCAGGTATAGGACTAGAGGTAGGGACAGCAGAAGGAGGTATAGGTTCTGAAAGGACAGACCAGGATTTAGCTGAGGACCCAGGTTTGCTTAATTTCTCTCTACGCTTTTCCCTAAGCCTCCTATCAATAGAAGTAGCCAAAGACATAAAGTCTCCTAGATTTTCAGGGACTGGATGACTTACTAGAGCATCTTTTACAGAATCAGATAAGCCTTGTCTAAAAAGGTTTAACAAAGGTCTGTCTGTCCACCCTGACTGGGAACTCCATTGACGAAACTCAGTACAATACTCTTCAGCAGTTCTAACTCTCTGCTGAATAGACAACAGATGGGACTCGGCCAAGGCAACTCTATTAGGGTCATCATAAATCTGACCTGATGTTTGAAAAAATTTACTTAACGAATTCCATTCAGGAGCTCCAGCAGGTAGAGCCAAGGCCCAGTCCTGTGGTGACCCTCTTAGAAGGGACACAACCAGCGCCACCTGTTCTGCTTCAGAAGAAAGGAAATTAAAACGAAAAAATAAATGGCAAGATTCCCGAAATGTTCGGAATCTGTCTGGTTTACCGTCAAAACGGTCAGGCAAAAGCATTTTAGGATCCTGACGGGTATTCAATATGGGAAAAACTGGCGTTTGAATAGAAGAACCTGCAGCGGCTGATGCTGGATCAGGCAAAGCCTCCAGATGCTGTGAGACTTGGTTAATTAACCCAGCCATGCCCTGCACCTGCCTTGACAGTTCGTCCAGGCGGTCAGTTACAGAGTGTTCGGCATCCACACTAAACCGCCGGGCGGCCTGTCTAGGGTAAGGGCCAGCGATTATGTAAGGATTGGAGTCAGGGTCAGGCAGGCAAAGTGACACAGCTGGGAAAGCAACACTGTGCAACTAATGACAAAAGGGGTCGCAGGCCCTGCAGCTATAACTATGCTGTAATATCTGAGATGAGGCAGACCAATGCACTTCCTAATTGAAGTGCGCCTACCACGGCTCCTAACCTTCTATCCGGCGGCTAGGATAAGGGGAGAGGAGGCCCTGAAAGTCCTAGGGACTGGAGTCAGGATACGGAGTCACCACAAAGGCCAATGCCGGCACCGGGAATCTTGTTAAAGTTGAGAGTCGCATGGATTCCACTCAGTATCAGCAGATTCTTGAGAATAATGTTCAAGAATCAGTGACGAAGTTGAAGTTACGCCGGGGATGGATATTTCAGCAAGACAATGATCCAAAACACCGCTCCAAATCCTCAGGCATTCATGCAGAGGAACAATTACAATGTTCTGGAATGGCCATCCCAGTCCCCAGACCTGAATATCATTAAACATCTGTGGGATGATTTGAAGCGGGCTGTCCATGCTCGGCGACCATCTAACTTAACTGAACTTGAATTGTTTGTCCAAAATACCTTTATCCAGGATCCAGGAACTGATTAAAAGCTACAGGAAGCGACTAGAGGCTGTTATCTTTGCAAAAGGAGGATCTACTAAATATTAATGTCACTTTTCTGTTGAGGTGCCCATACTTTTGCACCGGTCAAATTGTGGTTTAATGCATATTGCACATTTTCTGTTAGTACAATAAACCTCATTTCAATCCTGAAATATTACTGTGTCCATCAGTTATTAGATATATCAAAGTGAAATGGCTCTTGCAAACACCAAAATATTTAGAACTAAAAATGATTAAGATTAATAGGGGTGCCCAAACTTTTTCATAGGACTGTATATATATATATATATATATATATATATATATATACAGGGTGTCCCAAAAAAATGTGCGCGCACATGTGCAAGGGTGTCCCATATATATGTGCTCTGACCTCTCAGACTGATTCTGGCTCTGACCTCTCAGACTGATTCTGGCTCTGACCTCTCATACTGATTCTGGCTCTGACCTCTCAGACTGATTCTGGATCTGAACTCTCATACTGATTCCGGCTCTGACCTCTCATACTGATTCCAGTTCTGACCTTTCATACTGATTCCAGTTCTGACCTTTCATACTGCTTCTGGTTCTGACCTCTCATACCGATTCTGGCTCTGACCTCTCAGACTGATTCTGGCTCTGACCTCTCAGTCTGATTCTGGCTCTTACCTCTCATACTGATTCTGGCTCTGACCTCTCATACTGATTCTGGCTCTAAATTCTCAGACTGATTCTGGCTCTGACCTCTCAGTCTGATTCTGGCTCTTACCTCTCATACTGATTCCGGCTCTGACCTCTCAGACTGATAAAGGCTCTGACCTCTCATACTAATTCTGGCTCTGACCTCTCATACTGATTCCAGTTCTGACCTTTCATACTGCTTCTGGCTCTGACCTCTCATACCGATTCTGGCTCTGACCTCTCATACTGATTCTGGCTCTGACCTCTCATACTGATTCTGGCTCTGACCTCTCATACTGATTCCGGCTCTGACCTTTCATACTGCTTCTGGTTCTGTCCTCTCATACTGATTCCAGTTCTGACCTTTCATACTGATTCCAGTTCTGACCTTTCATACTGCTTCTGGCTCTGACCTCTCATACCGATTCTGGCTCTGACCTCTCAGACTGATTCTGGCTCTGACCTCTCATACTAATTCTGGCTCTGACCTCTCAGTCTGATTCTGGCTCTTACCTCTCATACTGATTCTGGCTCTGACCTCTCATACTGATTCTGGCTCTGAATTCTCAGACTGATTCTGGCTCTGACCTCTCAGACAGATTCTGGCTCTGATCTCTCATACTGATTCCGGCTCTGACCTCTCATACTGATTCTGGCACTGATCTCTCATACTGATTCTTGCTCTGTCCTCTCATACTGATTCCGGCTCTGACCTTTCATACTGCTTCTGGTTCTGTCCTCTCATACTGATTCTGGCTCTGACCTCTCATAATGAATCTGGCTCTGACCTCTCATACTGATTCCGGCTCTGACCTCTCAGACTGATTCTGGCTCTTACCTCTCATACTGATTCCGGCTCTGACCTCTCAGACTGATAATGGCTCTGACCTCTCATACTAATTCTGGCTCTGACCTCTCATACTGATTCCGGTTCTGACCTTTCATACTGCTTCTGGCTCTGACCTCTCATACCGATTCTGGCTCTGACCTCTCAGACTGATTCTGGCTCTGACCTCTCATACTCATTCTGGCTCTGACCTCTCATACTGATTCTGGCTCTGACCTCTCATACTGATTCCGGCTCTGACCTTTCATACTGCTTCTGGTTCTGTCCTCTCATACTGATTCTGGCTCTGACCTCTCATACTGATTCTGGCTCTGACCTCTCATACTGATTCCGGCTCTGACCTCTCAGACTGATTCTGGCTCTGACCTCTCATACTGATTCTGGCTCTGACCTCTCAGACTGATTCTGGCTTTGACCTCTCAGTCTGATTCCGGCTCTGACCTCTCAGTCTGATTCCGAGCTCTGACCTCTCATACTGATTCTGGCTCTGACCTCTCATACTACTTCTGGCTCTGACTTCTCATACCAATTCTGGCTCTGACCTCTCAGACTGATTCTGGCTCTGACCTCTCATATTGATTCTGGCTCTGACCTCTCATACTGATTCTTGCTCTGACCTCTCAGACTGATTCTGGCTCTGACCTCTAATACTAATTCTGGCTCTGACCTCTCAGACTGATTCTGGCTCTGACATCTCATACTGCTTCTGGCTCTGACCTCTCAGACTGATTCCGGCTCTGACCTCTCAGTCTGATTCCGGCTCTGACCTCTCTGACTGATTCTGGCTCTGACCTCTCAGTCTCATTCTGGCTCTAACCTCTCATACTGATTCTGGCTCTGACCTCTCATACTGATTTTGGCTCTGACCTCTCAGACTGATTCTGGCTCTGACCTCTCATATTGATTCCGGCTCTGACCTCTCTTACCGATTCTGGCTCTGACCTCTCATATTGATTCCGGCTCTGAACTCTCATACCGATTCTAGCTCTTACCTCTCATAATGATTCTGGCTCTGAATTCTCAGACTGATTCTGGCTCTGACCTCTCAGACTGATTCTGGCTCTGACCTCTCATACTAATTCTGGCTCTGACCTCTCAGTCTGATTCTGGCTCTGACCTCTCATACTGATTCCGGCTCTGACCTTTCATACTGCTTCTGGTTCTGTCCTCTCATACTGATTCTGGCTCTGACCTCTCATACTGATTCTGGCTCTGACCTCTCATACTGATTCCGGCTCTGACCTCTCAGACTGATTCTGGCTCTGACCTCTCATACTGATTCTGGCTCTGACCTCTCAGACTGATTCTGGCTTTGACCTCTCAGTCTGATTCCGGCTCTGACCTCTCAGTCTGATTCCGAGCTCTGAACTCTCATACTGATTCAGGCTCTGACCTCTCATACTACTTCTGGCTCTGACCTCTCATACCGATTCTGGCTCTGACCTCTCAGACTGATTCTGGCTCTGACCTCTCATATTGATTCTGGCTCTGACCTCTCATACTGATTCTTGCTCTGACCTCTCAGACTGATTCTGGCTCTGACCTCTAATACTAATTCTGGCTCTGACCTCTCAGACTGATTCTGGCTCTGACATCTCATACTGCTTCTGGCTCTGACCTCTCAGACTGATTCCGACTCTGACCTCTCAGTCTGATTCCGGCTCTGACCTCTCAGACTGATTCTGGCTCTGACCTCTCAGTCTCATTCTGGCTCTAACCTCTCATACTGATTCTGGCTCTGACCTCTCATACTGATTCTGGCTCTGACCTCTCAGACTGATTCTGGCTCTGACCTCTCATATTGATTCCGGCTCTGACCTCTCTTACCGATTCTGGCTCTGACCTCTCACATTGATTCCGGCTCTGAACTCTCATACCGATTCTAGCTCTTACCTCTCATAATAATACTGGCTCTGAATTCTCAGACTGATTCTGGCTCTGACCTCTCAGACTGATTCTGGCTCTGACCTCTCATACTAATTCTGGCTCTGACCTCTCAGTCTGATTCTGGCTCTTACCTCTCATACTGATTCCGGCTCTGACCTCTCATACTGATTCTGGCTCTGACCTCTCATACTACTTCTGGCTCTGACCTCTCATACCGATTCTGGCTCTGACCTCTCATATTGATTCTGGCTCTGACCTCTCAGACTGATTCTTGCTCTGACCTCTCAGACTGATTCTGGCTCTGACCTCTAATACTAATTCTGGCTCTGACCTCTCAGACTGATTCTGGCTCTGACATCTCATACTGCTTCTGGCTCTGACCTCTCAGACTGATTCCGGCTCTGACCTCTCAGTCTGATTCCGGCTCTGACCTCTCAGACTGATTCTGGCTCTGACCTCTCAGTCTCATTCTGGCTCTAACCTCTCATACTGATTCTAGCTCTGACCTCTCATACTGATTCTGGCTCTGACCTCTCAGACTGATTCTGGCTCTGACCTCTCATATTGATTCCGGCACTGACCTCTCTTACCGATTCTGGCTCTGACCTCTCATATTGATTCCGGCTCTGACCTCTCATACCGATTCTAGCTCTTACCTCTCATAATGATTCTGGCTCTGAATTCTCAGACTGATTCTGGCTCTGACCTCTCAGTCTGATTCTGGCTCTGACCTCTCATACTGATTCCGGCTCTGACCTCTCAGACTGATTCTGGCTCTGACCTCTCATACTAATTCTGGCTCTGACCTCTCATACTGATTCCAGTTCTGACCTTTCATACTGCTTCTGGCTCTGACCTCTCATACCGATTCTGGCTCTGACCTCTCAGACTGATTCTGGCTCTGAACTCATACTAATTCTGGCTCTGACCTCTCATACTGATTCTGGCTCTGACCTCTCATACTGATTCTGGCTCTGACCTCTCATACTGATTCCGGCTCTGACCTTTCATACTGCTTCTGGTTCTGTCCTCTCATACTGATTCTGGCTCTGACCTCTCATACTGATTCTGGCTCTGACCTCTCATACTGATTCCGGCTCTGAGCTCTCAGACTGATTCTGGCTCTGACCTCTCATACTGATTCTGGCTCGGACCTCTCAGACTGATTCTGGCTTTGACCTCTCAGTCTGATTCCGGCTCTGACCTCTCAGTCTGATTCCGGGCTCTGACCTCTCATACTGATTCTGGCTCTGACCTCTCATACTGCTTCTGGCTCTGACCTCTCATACCGATTCTGGCTCTGACCTCTCAGACTGATTCTGGCTCTGACCTCTCAGACTGATTCTGGCTCTGACCTCTCATATTGATTCCGGCTCTGACCTCTCATACCGATTCTGGCTCTGACCTCTCATATTGATTCCGGTTCTGACCTCTCATACCGATTCTGGCTCTGACCTCTCATACTGATTCTGGCTCTGACCTCTCAGACTGATTCTGGCTCTGACCTCTCAGACTGATTCTGGCTCTGACCTCTCAGACTGATTCTGGCTCTGAACTCTCATACTGATTCCAGTTCTGACCTTTCATACTGCTTCTGGCTCTGACCTCTCATACCGATTCTGGCTCTGACCTCTCATACCGATTCTGGCTCTGACCTCTCATACTGATTCTGGCTCTGACCTCTCAGACTGATTCTGGCTCTGACCTCTCAGACTGATTCTGGCTCTGGCCTCTCATACTAATTCTGGCTCTGACCTCTCAGTCTGATTCTGGCTCTGACATCTCATACTGCTTCTGGCTCTGACCTCTCAGACTGATTCCGGCTCTGACCTCTCAGTCTGATTCTGGCTCTGACCTCTCAGACTGATTCTGGCTCTGACCTCTCATACTAATTCTGGCTCTGACCTCTCAGTCTAATTCTGGCTCTTACCTCTCATACTGATTCTGGCTCTGACCTCTCAGACTGATTCTGGCTCTGACCTCTCAGATTGATTCTGGCTGTGAACTCTCAGGCTGATTCTGGCTGTGAACTCTCAGACCGATTCTGGCTCTGAACTCTCAGACCGATTCTGGCTCTGACCTCTCAGACCGATTCTGGCTCTGACCTCTCATACTGATTCTGGTTCTGACCTCTCATACTAATTCTGGCTCTGACCTCTCAGTCTGATTCTGGCTCTGACCTCTCATACGGATTCTGGCTCTGACCTCTCATACTGATTCTGGCAATGATCTCTCATACTGATTCTTGCTCTGTCCTCTCATACTGATTCCGGCTCTGACCTTTCATACTGCTTCTGGTTCTGTCCTCTCATACTGATTCTGGCTCTGACCTCTCATACTGATTCTGGCTCTGAAATCTCATACTGATTCCGGCTCTGACCTCTCAGTCTGATTCCGGGCTCTGACCTCTCATACTGATTCTGGCTCTGACCTCTCATACTGCTTCTGGCTCTGACCTCTCATACCGATTCTGGCTTTGACCTCTCATGCTGATTCTTGCTATGACCTCTAATAATAATTCTGGCTCTGACCTCTCAGACTGATTCTGGCTCTGACATCTCATACTGCTTCTGGCTCTGACCTCTCAGACTGATTCCGTCTCTTACCTCTCATACTGATTCTGGCTCTGACCTCTCAGTCTCATTCTGGCTCTAACCTCTCATACTGATTCTGGCTCTGACCTCTCATACTGATTCTGGCTCTGACCTCTCAGACTGATTCTGGCTCTGACCTCTCATATTGATTCCGGCTCTGACCTCTCAGACTGATTCTGGCTCTGACCTCTCATATTGATTCCGGCTCTGACCTCTCTTACCGATTCTGGCTCTGACCTCTCATATTGATTCCGGCTCTGACCTCTCAGACTGATTCTGGCTCTGACCTCTCATACCGATTCCGGCTCTGACCTCTCAGACTGATTCTGGCTCTGACCTCTCATACTGCTTCTGGCTCTGACCTCTCAGACTGATTCTGGCTCTGACATCTCATACTGCTTCTGGCTCTGACCTCTCAGACTGATTCTGGCTCTGACCTCTCAGTCTGATTCCGGCTCTGACCTCTCAGACTGATTCTGGCTCTGACCTCTCATACTGATTCTGGCTCTGACCTCTCAG
Organism: Leptodactylus fuscus; assembly: GCF_031893055.1. Lineage (NCBI taxonomy): Eukaryota > Metazoa > Chordata > Amphibia > Anura > Leptodactylidae > Leptodactylus > Leptodactylus fuscus. The sequence continues at coordinate 149,155,251 of NC_134265.1, forward strand.
ACTGATTCTGGCTCTGACCTCTCATATTGATTCCGGCTCTGACCTCTCTTACCGATTCTGGCTCTGACCTCTCATATTGATTCCGGCTCTGAACTCTCATACCGATTCTAGCTCTTACCTCTCATAATAATACTGGCTCTGAATTCTCAGACTGATTCTGGCTCTGACCTCTCATACTAATTCTGGCTCTGACCTCTCAGTCTGATTCTGGCTCTTACCTCTCATACTGAATCCGGCTCTGACCTCTCATACTGATTCTGGCTCTGACCTCTCATACTGATTCTGGCTCTGACCTCTCATACTACTTCTGGCTCTGACCTCTCATACCTATTCTGGCTCTGACCTCTCATATTGATTCTGGCTCTGACCTCTCATACTGATTCTGGCTCTGACCTCTCAGACTGATTCTGGCTCTGACCTCTAATACTAATTCTGGCTCTGACCTCTCAGATTGATTCTGGCTCTGACATCTCATACTGCATCTGGCTCTGACCTCTCAGACTGATTCCGGCTCTGACCTCTCAGTCTGATTCCGGCTCTGACCTCTCAGACTGATTCTGGCTCTGACCTCTCAGTCTCATTCTGGCTCTAACCTCTCATACTGATTCTGGCTCTGACCTCTCATACTGATTCTGGCTCTGACCTCTCAGACTGATTCTGGCTCTGACCTCTCATATTGATTCCGGCACTGACCTCTCTTACCGATTCTGGCTCTGACCTCTCATATTGATTCCGGCTCTGACCTCTCATACCGATTCTAGCTCTTACCTCTCATAATGATTCTGGCTCTGAATTCTCAGACTGATTCTGGCTCTGACCTCTCAGTCTGATTCTGGCTCTTACCTCTCATACTGATTCCGGCTCTGACCTCTCAGACTGATTCTGGCTCTGACCTCTCAGTCTCATTCTGGCTCTAACCTCTCATACTGATTCTGGCTCTGACCTCTCATACTGATTCTGGCTCTGACCTCTCAGACTGATTCTGGCTCTGACCTCTCATATTGATTCCGGCTCTGACCTCTCTTACCGATTCTGGCTCTGACCTCTCACATTGATTCCGGCTCTGAACTCTCATACCGATTCTAGCTCTTACCTCTCATAATAATACTGGCTCTGAATTCTCAGACTGATTCTGGCTCTGACCTCTCAGACTGATTCTGGCTCTGACCTCTCATACTAATTCTGGCTCTGACCTCTCAGTCTGATTCTGGCTCTTACCTCTCATACTGATTCCGGCTCTGACCTCTCATACTGATTCTGGCTCTGACCTCTCATACTACTTCTGGCTCTGACCTCTCATACCGATTCTGGCTCTGACCTCTCATATTGATTCTGGCTCTGACCTCTCGTACTGATTCTTGCTCTGACCTCTCAGACTGATTCTGGCTCTGACCTCTAAAACTAATTCTGACTCTGACCTCTCAGACTGATTCTGGCTCTGACATCTCATACTGCTTCTGGCTCTGACCTCTCAGACTGATTCCGGCTCTGACCTCTCAGTCTGATTCCGGCTCTGACCTCTCAGACTGATTCTGGCTCTGACCTCTCAGTCTCATTCTGGCTCTAACCTCTCATACTGATTCTAGCTCTGACCTCTCATACTGATTCTGGCTCTGACCTCTCAGACTGATTCTGGCTCTGACCTCTCATATTGATTCCGGCACTGACCTCTCTTACCGATTCTGGCTCTGACCTCTCATATTGATTCCGGCACTGACCTCTCATACTGATTCTGGCTCTGACCTCTCAGTCTGATTCTGGCTCTTACCTCTCATACTGATTCCGGCTCTGACCTCTCAGACTGATTCTGGCTCTGACCTCTCATACTAATTCTGGCTCTGACCTCTCATACTGATTCCAGTTCTGACCTTTCATACTGCTTCTGGCTCTGACCTCTCATACCGATTCTGGCTCTGACCTCTCAGACTGATTCTGGCTTTGAACTCATACTAATTCTGGCTCTGACCTCTCATACTGATTCTGGCTCTGACCTCTCATACTGATTCTGGCTCTGACCTCTCATACTGATTCCGGCTCTGACCTTTCATACTGCTTCTGGTTCTGTCCTCTCATATTGATTCTGGCTCTGACCTCTCATACTGATTCTGGCTCTGACCTCTCATACTGATTCCGGCTCTGACCTCTCATACTGATTCTGGCTCGGACCTCTCAGACTGATTCTGGCTCTGACCTCTCATACTGATTCTGGCTCTGACCTCTCAGACTGATTCTGGCTCTGACCTCTCAGACTGATTCTGGCTGTGAACTCTCAGACTGATTCTGGCTGTGAACTCTCAGACCGATTCTGGCTCTGAACTCTCAGACCGATTCTGGCTCTGATCTCTCAGACCGATTCTGGCTCTGACCTCTCATACTGATTCTGGTTCTGACCTCTCATACTAATTCTGGCTCTGACCTCTCAGTCTGATTCTGGCTCTGACCTCTCATACTGATTCTGGCTCTGACCTCTCATACTGATTCTGGCAATGATCTCTCATACTGATTCTTGCTCTGTCCTCTCATACTGATTCCGGCTCTGACCTTTCATACTGCTTCTGGTTCTGTCCTCTCATACTGATTCTGGCTCTGACCTCTCATACTGATTCTGGCTCTGAAATCTCATACTGATTCCGGCTCTGACCTCTCAGACTGATTCTGGCTCTGACCTCTCATACTGATTCTGGCTCTGACCTCTCATACTGCTTCTGGCTCTGACCTCTCATACCGATTCTGGCTTTGACCTCTCATACTGATTCTTGCTATGACCTCTAATAATAATTCTGGCTCTGACCTCTCAGACTGATTCTGGCTCTGACATCTCATACTGCTTCTGGCTCTGACCTCTCAGACTGATTCCGTCTCTTACCTCTCATACTGATTCTGGCTCTAACCTCTCAGTCTCATACTGGCTCTAACCTCTCATACTGATTCTGGCTCTGACCTCTCATACTGATTCTGGCTCTGACCTCTCAGACTGATTCTGGCTCTGACCTCTCATATTGATTCCGACTCTGAACTCTCAGACTGATTCTGGCTCTGACCTCTCATATTGATTCCGGCTCTGACCTCTCTTACCGATTCTGGCTCTGACCTCTCATATTGATTCCGGCTCTGACCTCTCAGACTGATTCTGTCTCTGACCTCTCATACCGATTCCGGCACTGACCTCTCAGACTGATTCTGGCTCTGACCTCTCATACTGCTTCTGGCTCTGACCTCTCAGACTGATTCTGGCTCTGACATCTCATACTGCTTCTGGCTCTGACCTCTCAGACTGATTCTGGCTCTGACCTCTCAGTCTGATTCCGGCTCTGACCTCTCAGACTGATTCTGGCTCTGACCTCTCATACTGATTCTGGCTCTGACCTCTCAGACTGATTCTGGCTCTGACCTCTCATATTGATTCCGGCTCTGACCTCTCTTACAGATTCTGGCTCTGACCTCTCATATTGATTCCGGCTCTGAACTCTCATACCGATTCTAGCTCTTACCTCTCATAATAATTCTGGCTCTGAATTCTCAGACTGATTCTGGCTCTGACCTCTCAGACTGATTCTGGCTCTGACCTCTCATACTAATTCTGGCTCTGACCTCTCAGTCTGATTCTGGCTCTTACCTCTCATACTGAATCCGGCTCTGACCTCTCATACTGATTCTGGCTCTGACCTCTCATACTGATTCTGGCTCTGACCTCTCATACTACTTCTGGCTCTGACCTCTCATACCTATTCTGGCTCTGACCTCTCATATTGATTCTGGCTCTGACCTCTCATACTGATTCTGGCTCTGACCTCTCAGACTGATTCTGGCTCTGACCTCTAATACTAATTCTGGCTCTGACCTCTCAGATTGATTCTGGCTCTGACATCTCATACTGCTTCTGGCTCTGACCTCTCAGACTGATTCCGGCTCTGACCTCTCAGTCTGATTCCGGCTCTGACCTCTCAGACTGATTCTGGCTCTGACCTCTCAGTCTCATTCTGGCTCTAACCTCTCATACTGATTCTGGCTCTGACCTCTCATACTGATTCTGGCTCTGACCTCTCAGACTGATTCTGGCTCTGACCTCTCATATTGATTCCGGCACTGACCTCTCTTACCGATTCTGGCTCTGACCTCTTATATTGATTCCGGCTCTGACCTCTCATACCGATTCTAGCTCTTACCTCTCATAATGATTCTGGCTCTGAATTCTCAGACTGATTCTGGCTCTGACCTCTCAGTCTGATTCTGGCTCTTACCTCTCATACTGATTCCGGCTCTGACCTCTCAGACTGATTCTGGCTCTGACCTCTCAGTCTCATTCTGGCTCTAACCTCTCATACTGATTCTGGCTCTGACCTCTCATACTGATTCTGGCTCTGACCTCTCAGACTGATTCTGGCTCTGACCTCTCATATTGATTCCGGCTCTGACCTCTCTTACCGATTCTGGCTCTGACCTCTCACATTGATTCCGGCTCTGAACTCTCATACCGATTCTAGCTCTTACCTCTCATATTAATACTGGCTCTGAATTCTCAAACTGATTCTGGCTCTGACCTCTCAGACTGATTCTGGCTCTGACCTCTCATACTAATTCTGGCTCTGACCTCTCAGTCTGATTCTGGCTCTTACCTCTCATACTGATTCCGGCTCTGACCTCTCATACTGATTCTGGCTCTGACCTCTCATACTACTTCTGGCTCTGACCTCTCATACCGATTCTGGCTCTGACCTCTCATATTGATTCTGGCTCTGACCTCTCATACTGATTCTTGCTCTGACCTCTCAGACTGATTCTGGCTCTGACCTCTAATACTAATTCTGGCTCTGACCTCTCAGACTGATTCTGGCTCTGACATCTCATACTGCTTCTGGCTCTGACCTCTCAGACTGATTCCGGCTCTGACCTCTCAGTCTGATTCCGGCTCTGACCTCTCAGACTGATTCTGGCTCTGACCTCTCAGTCTCATTCTGGCTCTAACCTCTCATACTGATTCTAGCTCTGACCTCTCATACTGATTCTGGCTCTGACCTCTCAGACTGATTCTGGCTCTGACCTCTCATATTGATTCCGGCACTGAACTCTCTTACCGATTCTGGCTCTGACCTCTCATATTGATTCCGGCTCTGACTTCTTATACCGATTCTAGCTCTTACCTCTCATAATGATTCTGGCTCTGACCTCTCAGTCTGATTCTGGCTCTTACCTCTCATACTGATTCCGGCTCTGACCTCTCAGACTGATTCTGGCTCTGACCTCTCATACAAATTCTGGCTCTGACCTCTCATACTGATTCCAGTTCTGACCTTTCATACTGCTTCTGGCTCTGACCTCTCATACCGATTCTGGCTCTGACCTCTCAGACTGATTCTGGCTCTGAACTCATACTAATTCTGGCTCTGACCTCTCATACTGATTCTGGCTCTGACCTCTCATACTGATTCTGGCTCTTACCTCTCATACTGATTCCGGCTCTGACCTTTCATACTGCTTCTGGTTCTGTCCTCTCATACTGATTCTGGCTCTGACCTCTCATACTGATTCTGGCTCTGACCTCTCATACTGATTCCGGCTCTGAGCTCTCAGACTGATTCTGGCTCTGACCTCTCATACTGATTCTGGCTCGGACCTCTCAGACTGATTCTGGCTTTGACCTCTCAGTCTGATTCCGGCTCTGACCTCTCAGTCTGATTCCGGGCTCTGACCTCTCATACTGATTCTGGGTCTGACCTCTCATACTGCTTCTGGCTCTGACCTCTCATACCGATTCTGGCTCTGACCTCTCATACTAATTCTGGCTCTGACCTCTCAGACTGATTCTGGCTCTGACCTCTCATATTGATTCCGGCTCTGACCTCTCATACCGATTCTGGCTCTGACCTCTCATATTGATTCCGGTTCTGACCTCTCATACCGATTCTGGCTCTGACCTCTCATACTGATTCTGGCTCTGACCTCTCAGACTGATTCTGGCTCTGACCTCTCAGACTGATTCTGGATCTGACCTCTCATACTAACTCTGGCTCTGACCTCTCATACTGATTCTGGCTCTGACCTCTCAGACTGATTCTGGCTCTGACCTCTCAGACTGATTCTGGCTCTGACCTCTCAGACTGATTCTGGCTCTGAACTCTCATACTGAATCCAGTTCTGACCTTTCATACTGCTTCTGGCTCTGACCTCTCATACCGATTCTGGCTCTGACCTCTCATACCGATTCTGGCTCTGACCTCTCCTACTGATTCTGGCTTTGACCTCTCAGACTGATTCTGGCTCTGACCTCTCATACTAATTCTGGCTCTGACCTCTCAGTCTAATTCTGGCTCTTACCTCTCATACTGATTCTGGCTCTGACCTCTCAGACTGATTCTGGCTCTGACCTCTCAGACCGATTCTGGCTGTGAACTCTCAGACCGATTCTGGCTGTGAACTCTCAGACCGATTCTGGCTCTGAACTCTCAGACCGATTCTGGCTCTGATCTCTCAGACCGATTCTGGCTCTGACCTCTCATACTGATTCTGGTTCTGACCTCTCATACTAATTCTGGCTCTGACCTCTCAGTCTGATTCTGGCTCTGACCTCTCATACTGATTCTGGCTCTGACCTCTCATACTGATTCTGGCAATGATCTCTCATACTGATTCTTGCTCTGTCCTCTCATACTGATTCCGGCTCTGACCTTTCATACTGCTTCTGGTTCTGTCCTCTCATACTGATTCTGGCTCTGACCTCTCATACTGATTCTGGTTCTGACCTCTCATACTAATTCTGGCTCTGACCTCTCAGTCTGATTCTGGCTCTGACCTCTCATACTGATTCTGGCTCTGACCTCTCATACTGATTCTGGCAATGATCTCTCATACTGATTCTTGCTCTGTCCTCTCATACTGATTCCGGCTCTGACCTTTCATACTGCTTCTGGTTCTGTCCTCTCATACTGATTCTGGCTCTGACCTCTCATACTGATTCTGGCTCTGACCTCTCATACTGATTCTGGCAATGATCTCTCATACTGATTCTTGCTCTGTCCTCTCATACTGATTCCGGCTCTGACCTTTCATACTGCTTCTGGTTCTGTCCTCTCATACTGATTCTGGCTCTGACCTCTCATACTGATTCCGGCTCTGACCTCTCAGACTGATTCTGGCTCTGACCTCTCATACTAATTTTGGCTCTGACCTCTCAGACTGATTATGGCTCTGACCTCTCAGTCTGATTCCGGCTCTGACCTCTCAGTCTGATTCCGGGCTCTGACCTCTCATACTGATTCTGGCTCTGACCTCTCATACTGCTTCTGGCTCTGACCTCTCATACCGATTCTGGCTTTGACCTCTCATACTGATTCTTGCTATGACCTCTAATAATAATTCTGGCTCTGACCTCTCAGACTGATTCTGGCTCTGACATCTCATACTGCTTCTGGCTCTGACCTCTCAGACTGATTCCGTCTCTTACCTCTCATACTGATTCTGGCTCTGACCTCTCAGTCTCATTCTGGCTCTAACCTCTCATACTGATTCTGGCTCTGACCTCTCATACTGATTCTGGCTCTGACCTCTCAGACTGATTCTGGCTCTGACCTCTCATATTGATTCCGGCTCTGACCTCTCAGACTGATTCTGGCTCTGACCTCTCATATTGATTCCGGCTCTGACCTCTCTTACCGATTCTGGCTCTGACCTCTCATATTGATTCCGGCTCTGACCTCTCAGACTGATTCTGGCTCTGACCTCTCATACCGATTCCGGCTCTGACCTCTCAGACTGATTCTGGCTCTGACCTCTCATACTGCTTCTGGCTCTGACCTCTCAGACTGATTCTGGCTCTGACATCTCATACTGCTTCTGGCTCTGACCTCTCAGACTGATTCTGGCTCTGACCTCTCAGTCTGATTCCGGCTCTGACCTCTCAGACTGATTCTGGCTCTGACCTCTCATACTGATTCCGGCTCTGACCTCTCAGACTGATTCTGGCTCTGACCTCTCATATTGATTCCGGCTCTGACCTCTCTTACCGATTCTGGCTCTGACCTCTCATATTGATTCCGGCTCTGAACTCTCATACCGATTCTAGCTCTTACCTCTCATAATAATTCTGGCTCTGAATTCTCAGACTGATTCTGGCTCTGACCTCTCAGATTGATTCTGGCTCTGACCTCTCATACTAATTCTGGCTCTGACCTCTCAGTCTGATTCTGGCTCTTACCTCTCATACTGAATCCGGCTCTGACCTCTCATACTGATTCTGGCTCTGACCTCTCATACTGATTCTGGCTCTGACCTCTCATATTGATTCTGGCTCTGACCTCTCATACTGATTCTGGCTCTGACCTCTCAGACTGCTTCTGGCTCTGACCTCTCAGTCTGATTCCGGCTCTGACCTCTCAGACTGATTCTGGCTCTGACCTCTCAGTCTCATTCTGGCTCTAACCTCTCATACTGATTCTGGCTCTTGACCTCTCATACTGATTCTGGCTCTGACCTCTCAGACTGATTCTGGCTCTGACCTCTCATATTGATTCCGGCACTGACCTCTCTTACCGATTCTGGCTCTGACCTCTCATACCGATTCTAGCTCTTACCTCTCATAATGATTCTGGCTCTGAATTCTCAGACTGATTCTGGCTCTGACCTCTCAGTCTGATTCTGGCTCTTACCTCTCATACTGATTCCGGCTCTGACCTCTCAGACTGATTCTGGCTCTGACCTCTAATACTAATTCTGGCTCTGACCTCTCATACTGATTCCAGTTCTGACCTTTCATACTGCTTCTGGCTCTGACCTCTCATACCGATTCTGGCTCTGACCTCTCAGACTGATTCTGGCTCTAAACTCATACTAATTCTGGCTCTGACCTCTCATACTGATTCTGGCTCTGACCTCTCATACTGATTCTGGCTCTGACCTCTCATTCTGATTCCGGCTCTGACCTTTCATACTGCTTCTGGTTCTGTCCTCTCATACTGATTCTGGCTCTGACCTCTCATACTGATTCTGGCTCTGACCTCTCATACTGATTCCGGCTCTGAGCTCTCAGACTGATTCTGGCTCTGACCTCTCATACTGATTCTGGCTCGGACCTCTCAGACTGATTCTGGCTTTGACCTCTCAGTCTGATTCCGACTCTGACCTCTCAGTCTGATTCCGGGCTCTGACCCTCTCATACTGATTCTGGCTCTGACCTCTCATACTGCTTTTGGCTCTGACCTCTCATACCGATTCTGGCTCTGACCTCTCATACTGATTCTGGCTCTGACCTCTCATACTGATTCTGGCTCTGACCTCTCATACTGATTCTGGCTCTGACCTCTCATACTGATTTCGGCTCTGACCTTTCATACTGCTTCTGGTTCTGTCCTCTCATACTGATTCTGGCTCTGACCTCTCATACTGATTCTGGCTCTGACCTCTCATACTGATTCCGGCTCTGAGCTCTCAGACTGATTCTGGCTCTGACCTCTCATACTGATTCTGGCTCGGACCTCTCAGACTGATTCTGGCTTTGACCTCTCAGTCTGATTCCGGCTCTGACCTCTCAGTCTGATTCCGGGCTCTGACCTCTCATACTGATTCTGGCTCTGACCTCTCATACTGCTTCTGGCTCTGACCTCTCATACCGATTCTGGCTCTGACCTCTCATACTGATTCTGGCTCTGACCTCTCAGACTGATTCTGGCTCTGACCTCTCATATTGATTCCGGCTCTGACCTCTCATACCGATTCTGGCTCTGACCTCTCATATTGATTCCGGTTCTGACCTCTCATACCGATTCTGGCTCTGACCTCTCATACTGATTCTGGCTCTGACCTCTCAGACTGATTCTGGCTCTGACCTCTCAGACTGATTCTGGCTCTGACCTCTCATACTAATTCTGGCTCTGACCTCTCAGTCTGATTCTGGCTCTTACCTCTCATACTGATTCTGGCTCTGACCTCTCAGACTGATTCTGGCTCTGACCTCTCAGACTGATTCTGGCTCTGAACTCTCATACTGATTCCAGTTCTGACCTTTAATACTGCTTCTAGCTCTGACCTCTCATACCGATTCTGGCTCTGACCTCTCATACTGATTCTGGCTCTGACCTCTCATACTGATTCTGGCTCTGACCTCTCAGACTGATTCTGGCTCTGACCTCTCAGACTGATTCTAGCTCTGACCTCTCAGACTGATTCTGGCTCTGACCTCTCAGTCTGATTCTGGCTCTGACATCTCATACTGATTCCGGCTCTGAGCTCTCAGACTGATTCTGGCTCTGACCTCTCATACTGATTCTGGCTCGGACCTCTCAGACTGATTCTGGCTTTGACCTCTCAGTCTGATTCCGACTCTGACCTCTCAGTCTGATTCCGGGCTCTGACCTCTCATACTGATTCTGGCTCTGACCTCTCATACTGCTTCTGGCTCTGACCTCTCATACCGATTCTGGCTCTGACCTCTCATACTGATTCTGGCTCTGACCTCTCATACTGATTCTGGCTCTGACCTCTCATACTGATTCTGGCTCTGACCTCTCAGACTGATTCTGGCTCTGACCTCTCAGACTGATTCTGGCTCTGACCTCTCAGACTGATTCTGGCTCTGACCTCTCAGTCTGATTCTGGCTCTGACATCTCATACTGCTTCTGGCTCTGACCTCTCATAATAATTCTGGCTCTGACCTCTCAGTCTAATTCTGGCTCTTACCTCTCATACTGATTCTGGCTCTGACGTCTCAGACTGATTCTGGCTCTGACCTCTCAGACTGATTCTGGCTCTGGCCTCTCATACTAATTCTGGCTCTGACCTCTCAGTCTGATTCTGGCTCTGACCTCTCAGACTGATTCTTGCTCTGACCTCTCATACTAATTCTGGCACTGACCTCTCAGTCTAATTCTGGCTCTTACCTCTCAGACTGATTCTGGCTCTGACCTCTCAGACTGATTCTGGCTCTGACCTCTCAGTCTGATTCTGGCTCTTACCTCTCATACTGATTCTTGCTCTGACGTCTAATACTACTTCTGGCTCTGACTTCTCAGACTGATTCTGGCTGTGAACTCTCAGACTGATTCTGGCTGTGAACTCTCAGACCGATTCTGGCTCTGAACTCTCAGACCGATTCTGGCTCTGACCTCTCAGACCGATTCTGGCTCTGACCTCTCATACTGATTCTATTTCTGACCTCTCATACTAATTCTGGCTCTGACCTCTCAGTCTGATTCTGGCTCTGACCTCTCATACTGATTCTGGCTCTGACCTCTCATACTGATTCTGGCAATGATCTCTCATACTGATTCTTGCTCTGTCCTCTCATACTGATTCTGGCTCTGACCTTTCATACTGCTTCTGGTTCTGTCCTCTCATACTGATTCTGGCTCTGACCTCTCATACTGATTCTGGCTCTGAAATCTCATACTGATTCCGGCTCTGACCTCTCATACTAATTTTGGCTCTGACCTCTCATACTGATTCTGGCTCTGACCTCTCATACTGCTTCTGGCTGTGACATCTCTTACCGATTCTGGCTTTGACCTCTCATACTGATTCTTGCTATGACCTCTAATAATAATTTTGGCTCTGACCTCTCAGACTGATTTTGGCTCTGACATCTCATACTGCTTCTGGCTCTGACCTCTCAGACTGATTCCGGCTCTTACCTCTCATACTGATTCTGGCTCTGACCTCTCAGTCTCATTCTGGCTCTAACCTCTCATACTGATTCTGGCTCTGACCTCTCATACTGATTCTGGCTGTGACCTCTCAGACTGATTCTGGCTCTGACCTCTCATATTGATTCCGGCTCTGACCTCTCTTACCGATTCTGGCTCTGACCTCTCATATTGATTCCGGCTCTGACCTCTCATACTGATTCTGGCTCTGACCTCTCATACTGATTCCGTCTCTGACCTCTCAGACTGATTCTGGCTCTGACCTCTCTTACTGATTCCGGCTCTGACCTCTCAGACTGATTCTGGCTCTGACCTCTCATACTGATTCTGGCTCTGACCTCTCAGACTGATTCTGGCTTTGACCTCTCAGTCTGATTCGGCTCTGACCTCTCAGTCTTATTCCGGGCTCTGACCTCTCATACTGATTCTGGCTCTGACCTCTCATACTGCTTCTGGCTCTGACCTCTCATACCGATTCTGGCTCTGACCTCTCATACCGATTCTGGCTCTGACCTCTCATACTGATTCTGGCTCTGACCTCTCAGACTGATTCTCGCTCTGACCTCTCATACTAATTCTGGCTCTGACCTCTCAGACTGATTCTGGCTCTGACATCTCATACTGGTTCTGGCTCTGACCTCTCAGACTGATTCTGGCTCTGACCTCTCATACTGATTCTGGCTCTGACCTCTCATACTGATTCTGGCTCTGACCTCTCAGACTGATTCTGGCTCTGACCTCTCATATTGATTCCGGCTCTGACCTCTCATACCGATTCTGGCTCTGACCTCTCATATTGATTCCGGCTCTGACCTCTCATACTGATTCTGGCTCTGACCTCTCATACTGATTCTGGCTCTGACCTCTCATACTGATTCTGGCTTTGACCTCTCAGACTGATTCTGGCTTTGACCTCTCAGTCTGATTCCGGCTCTGACCTCTCAGTCTGATTCTGGCTCTGACCTCTTATACTGCTTCTGGCTCTGACCTCTCATACCGATTCTGGCTCTGACCTCTCATACTGATTCTGGCTCTGACCTCTCAGACTGATACTCGATCTGACCTCTCATACTAATTCTGGCTCTGACCTCTCAGACTGATTCTGGCTTTGACATCTCATACTGCTTCTGGCTCTGACCTCTCAGACTGATTCCGGCTCTAACCTCTCAGTCTGATTCCGGCTCTGACCTCTCAGACTGATTCTGGCTCTGACCTCTCATATTGATTCTGGCTCTGACCTTTCATACTGCCTCTGGCTCTGACCTCTCATACCGATTCTGGCTCTGACCTCTCAGACTGATTATGGCCCTGAACTCTCATACTGATTCCGGCTCTGACCTCTCAGACTGATTCTGGCTCTGACCTCTCATACTAATTCTGGCTCTGACCTCTCAGACTGATTATGGCTCTGACCTCTCAGTCTGATTCCGGCTCTGACCTCTCAGTCTGATTCCGGGCTCTGACCTCTCATACTGATTCTGGCTCTGACCTCTCATACTACTTCTAGCTCTGACCTCTCATACCGATTCTGGCTCTGACCTCTCAGACTGATTCTGGCTCTGATCTCTCATATTGATTCTGGCTCTGACCTCTCATACTGATTCTTGCTCTGACCTCTCAGACAGATTCTTGCTCTGACCTCTAATACTAATTCTGGCTCTGACCTCTAATACTAATTCTGGCTCTGACCTCTCAGAATGATTCTGGCTCTGACATCTCATACTGCTTCTGGCTCTGACCTCTCAGACTGATTCCGGCTCTGACCTCTCAGTCTGATTTCGGCTCTGACCTCTCAGACTGATTCTGGCTCTGACCTCTCAGTCTCATTCTGGCTCTAACCTCTCATACTGATTCTGGCTTTGACCTCTCATACTGATTCTGGCTCTGACCTCTCAGACTGATTCTGGCTCTGACCTCTCATATTGATTCCGGCTCTGACCTCTCTTACCGATTCTGGCTCTGACCTCTCATATTGATTCCGGCTCTGACCTCTCATACCGATTCTAGCTCTTACCTCTCATAATGATTCTGGCTCTGAATTCTCAGACTGATTCTGGCTCTGACCTCTCAGACTGATTCTGGCTCTGACGTCTCATATTAATTCTGGCTCTGACCTCTCAGTCTGATTCTGGCTCTTACCTCTCATACTTATTCCGGCTCTGACCTCTCAGACTGATTCTGGCTCTGACCTCTCATACTAATTCTGGCTCTGACCTCTCATACTGATTTCAGTTCTGACTTTTCTTACTGCTTCTGGCTCTGACCTCTCATACCGATTCTGGCTCTGACCTCTCAGACTGATTCTGGCTCTGACCTCTCATACTGATTCCGGCTCTGACCTTTCATACTGCTTCTGGTTCTGTCCTCTCATACTGATTCTGGCTCTGACCTCTCAGACTGATTCTGGCTCTGACCTCTCATACTGATTCCGGCTCTGACCTCTCAGACTGATTCTGGCTCTAACCTCTCATACTGATTCTGGCTCTGACCTCTCAGACTGATTCTGGCTTTGACCTCTCAGTCTGATTCCGGCTCTGACCTCTCAGTCTGATTCCGGGCTCTGACCTCTCATACTGATTCTGGCTCTGACCTCTCATACTGCTTCTGGCTCTGACCTCTCATACCGATTTTGGCTCTGACCTCTCATACTGATTCTGGCTCTGACCTCTCATATTGATTCCGGCTCTGACCTCTCAGACTTATTCTGGCTCTGACCTCTCATACTAATTCTGGCTCTGACCTCTCAGTCTGATTCTGGCTCTTACCTCTCATACTGATTTTGGCTCTGACCTCTCAGTCTGATTCTGGCTCTGAACTCTCATACTGATTCCAGTTCTGACCTTTCATACTGCTTCTGGCTCTGACCTCTCATACCGTTTCTGTCTCTGACCTCTCAGACTGATTCTGGCTCTTAACTCTCATACTAATTCTGGCTCTGACCTCTCATACTGATTCTAGCTCTGACCTCTCATACTGATTCTGCCTCTGACCTCTCACACTGCTTCTGGCTCTGACCTCTCAGTATGATTCTGGCTCTGACCTCTCAGACTGATTCTGGCTCTGACATCTCATACTGCTTCTGGCTCTGACCTCTCAAACTGATTCCGGCTCTGACCTCTCAGTCTGATTCTGGCTCTGACCTCTCAGACTGATTCTGGCTCTGACCTCTCATACTAATTCTGGCTCTGACCTCTCAGTCTGATTCTGGCTCTTACCTCTCATACTGATTCTGGCTCTGACCTCTCAGACTGATTCTGGCTCTGACATCTCATACTGGTTCTGGCTCTTACCTA